>NW_028321911.1:2727272-2878787 GCF_036245765.1 Copidosoma floridanum
GCTAATTTTCTTACAACGTTTGGAAGTTTATTCAAATAGGATTAATTAAAATACTATTATTGCCAAAAATTATAATGAATAAGTGTATGTAGTCCCACACTTTTAATATGGCAATCTGGAAAGTAACACCTCGTATGGCCACTAAATTCAAGTACAGAAACGTGTTTTTTTCCTGGGCGAGGTGTCAAAAGGGAGTTAAGGGTGTGGGAAGCCCATGGCACAACCAACAAGACATAATTCAGTTTATTTCTATGTTGTTAATACATTACTTTTATAGTCCTCACTAAAATTCATACGTAAAATCATTATTTTCTTGATAATAAGCATGAATAGAGATAAAAAAAAGTCATATAAATCTGCAATCTAATAAGTATAAACCTACATTTTTTCCGATTTCTTAACTATTTCTAAGATACATTGTTTTACGGTCACAACATTGGTTTTGTAACAGCTCATGTTTAATTATTGATTTTTTATTTTTAAATGAAACATGAAACATGAAACATTAAAAAATACTGCAATTGCCATGAGATTAATCAAGTGAGATTTCCAGATGGAAAATATTTTTCAAGAAGCTAGTACCTGCATGCATGCTTTCTTATCAATTAAGAACACTTTTTGCATGGTTTTTAATATCAGAGAATATACAAGGTGAAAAAATTTGTATGAAAGTTAGAACAATAGTTATGAAAATAACAAATTTGTGTATAGTAGACGGTTTGTGCCATGGTAGACAAATAAAGACTAGAAAATTATTTAAGTATAATATTAAAACTAAAATAATCACAGAAGGAGAACTTAGAAATAGAGTATATATACTAAAAATCACTTTAAATACAGGTAATATAATACTTTGTCGTTACCTTTTATACTTTACAGCAAGCAATTTTCTTTAGTCTTGGTGTTTGTTATGACAATTAACAACTTTTAAGGGAAAAGTTTCGATAAAGTCGGTATGTACCTAAAACAGCGCTATTTTTTATGAACAACTCTACGTATCGTTATCAAGATGCGAAACTAAATAAAGGGATATTATACCAACTAAACTTAAAAGTATCTCGAAATCAGAAAATGTTGTTTAAGAAGAAATTTTTGATTTAGAGGAAGTACATTTCATAAAAAGAAAAAAAAAATCAATGGATTGGAAGTTATCACATTAATGGAACTAACATTACTATGTTACTACTTTGTTATAAATCATTAAAGTTTTAATTTTGATTCAGAACAACTATTTATAACAATTTTTAAAAAAAGATCCTACTTCTAATGTTCATTAGCAAAATTGGTTTATTTTTGTTTTTACTTCGTATACGTATTAAACAACAACAATGTAAGAAAATTAAATTTTAAAATTCTATACTAAAAATCTTATCTTACGAAAATTAGAGTAATATATTAAATAAAAACTTTTATGTAGTATATAATTATTGTTAAATTTGTTTACATAAAAAGTAGTAGGCTTAAGACAGACGGGTGTTTAAAGAAAGAAAAATAATCGTAAGCGAATGCATAGAAGTGTGAATCAATTGTTATTTAATTACTATATCTACGAGTAGTTATTTTTTATTTCTTTAAATTGAACATCGGAGCGTTCTGTCTCTTCGTGATTTTATAAGGCTACTGGTGATAACTACCATATTCTCTTACTACTTGAGTTTCAGTAAATATTTGTGATTATATTATGCCATACGATAACACGTTGTATACTTATAAATGTTTACATGAAGCAATAACTATATTAGATGTTCTTCGTACTCGTTGTATTTAAGTATAAAATCGATTTATTTACCTCCTGGGTGGTGTGGAAAAAATAGATAAATATATACAGCTAAGAGCTTGTTTAGCGTAAGTTGTAGGAGCTGCTGCTTGCGATTGCTGGTTACAGCTAGTTTCAGCCTATGTACAGCTTATGCATACAATAACTTATCGATGTACAATAGACTGAGCTGCTGAATATCTGTAGAATTATCCTTTAAATTGCAAGGGATGCTGCATCGGTAACATATAGTGGGGCAGCTGTGGAAGGGAGGTGGAGGGGTGGCGGGGGACACTTAAGAATGTGTGGGGTTTGGTGGGGTAGCGGGGGGGCTTACAAAAAATAAGGGAGTTTCTTAATGGGTCAAAGTAACGGTGAAAGTAACAGAATTTTTTCTTATTTTGTGAGGGCACTACCGGGTGGCTGCGAAAGGGTCATTGGGGGGCTTTGGAAAATTGTTCAGAGGGGCTGCGGGTGGGCTCAGTTGGTCTTCGGCTAATATTTTATTGCATTAAAGTATTATTGACAGTAATCGAATTCTCCCTCATTTTGCGGGATCGTTGTATAGTGGCTGCAGGGGTGTGTGGGGGGGGGTAGTATGTAAAGCTCCGCTCCTACAACCTTATAGTATGTATACTAGTGGGGATCTGCTCCCCTGCGCGCTCCATGCGCCAACCCCTCAAGCATTATATTAACTTAGTCTACGAAATGATGGACTTGTTATGTAATCAAGTATAACTAACAAGTTATCTCTTTATCTCTGTAAGATTCTGTTACTTAGTTTGTTTTATTTTTCTTGATGATGTTGCCAATCTTTTAACTAATTTAAAATACACGTACAACATATAGTTTCGTATAACTATATTTTATTATATTTTCAATACAACATAGACTTAGAGTTATAGTATTCGGAGATGGAGGTTTTATTACAAAGACTTTTTTGTAATAGCAGAATGTACATGCACGTATGAAAATATAAATTAAAATATTTTTTAATTAATATTAAAACCTATAATTACGATAAATTTTTTGCGAATAAGATTAAAAAAACTAATTTAAAAGTACATTCACAATATTCATATATTGAAAATCACACGGTCTACACAATTGACTGAGTCTTTAGTTATTTATACAAAGATAAAAACAAATTCATAGCAGCAATGTTGTGTTTGTCTCAGAAAATGAAATTATGAAATATTCATTATTATAAATTTTTTGTTGGAAATTTACGACGATTTTTGTTATAAATTTCAAATCCAAAATTAAAGGATGTCCTGTTCTTTCATTTTGTAAGATCAATTTTAACAAAACTTTAAGATTTTGAAGATAAAGGTCAAAGTTATAATATACATAAAAAGTTTTGTAGTGTGAGTATTTCTATTTTTTTAAAGTAACAACTTAAAAATATCGTGTCGTAATAAATAAGTAATTTTTGTTTGTTTTTACTTGTTCTAAGTCTAACTTTTAAAATAAATTTAAATTTATTTTAAAACTAAATTTTTAACAAAAAAAAATTATAAAGAATAAACTTTGACAAAAAAATAATTAATTCGTTAACGATCAAAAATCTCTTGCCATAAAATATTTTTAATGTTTCAGTGAGTCTCCAAATCATTATGCATAAATATATTTTTAGGATTCTTACATCTTGATACCAATACGTCCAGTTGTCTAAGAGAAAACAAAGGGCTTTCGTAGAAAAATTTCAATTTTTCGAAACTTTGACCTTGTAATTTATTCAGTTATATGGAAAAATCTAGAACTAATATGAACTGTTTTCTGTGTATAATTAACGGTAAAAATATTTTTACTGGTATTTAAAGTGCTTCTGGGTTTGAAATCTCTCTTACTTTATTTTTTAAAAGTTATTATTCCTGTCTTTATATTACATTTTAATGTTTTTGTTATACGTAGTCTAGTGCCATTGCACAAACCATCAAACATACTCAAGTTTCTTATCAACATAACAATAGCGTATACTTTTTTATTTAAAACATGAAGAGGTTATCCTTCATGTATATAATTCAGAGTTCATTTTGGAAAATTTGTTTACCTACTAGCTACTTTGACCATTCCCATACATTTAGTTACAAATAGTATCAGTTTTCCATCCCTAAAAAATTTCAAAAAATTTCATGGTTTTGTTTCCAATGTCTATTAGCAGTGATGAAAATTGTTTATCTGTACACCACATATTATTTTTCAATTCCAAATTTCTAAGTGTCTCATAGAAATAATTATTTTATAGTTTCACGTATTATATAATAACTATGTAATATATAATAAAATTATAGAAATTTTACACCTATACTTATTACTGGAAGTATTTGTCCAAAATCACCTCCTAAAATGAATCATTATCCACCGAATGGAAAATTATCATTACATAAAAACTTTTGAACCCTGAAAAATTAATCTTACAAATATATAAAGCAAAGTGACTTAAACTGTTGTAATCGCTAACCGTGTAGAGATAACCGTGATCAACAAGGCAGCTTCTCCAGGGCGAGGCCTGTCCATTGCACTACGGTTGGGTTGACCCTTGCAAATATCTCTAATGTGGATGTCTCGGACGTATTGTTTTTGCTAGTATATTTGGCGAAAACTACTGAACCGATTTTGCTGAAATTTTGCATACTGATTCTTCATGATTTCGAGATGGTTTTCGCATAGTTTTTTTGTTGTTGAAAAAGTTAGTAACAATAACGATAAATAAGCTCAAAGTTTTCATATCATAAGCTAGCTTCGCGCTTTAGTTCAGTAGGATCTGCTAGGTGGCATCGAGGTTAAATTGAAGCCACCGCAATCAAAGATAGTGAACAGTGGCTATAAGATCGATCCCTATCGAGTGGACAATTATCGTAGTCGATCATCGGCTTTACACCAAGAACAGAGAAGTCCGTCATGCAGCTGAGCATCTCGGCTACCGATGGCACTCTTCTTTCATGGGCAAGCGAAATAAATCGGTTATCACCCCGGATCCCCAAAATAAACGAGTGCCACGAAAAAACAGGAGTTCGGAACGTCAACGTCTCCGGTGGAATACCACGAAACGTTTCTAGCCAGAGCACAATCTGCTCCAGCACTGTAGAGCTCTGTGGCCATTCAATCATCTGATCTGGTGCTATCAGAGAAGTTTCTACTTTAAATGCGAGTCAGGGAAAACAGCCCTGAAAAGTACGGGCAGTCACAACGGCCGCCTTAGTGTTCGTCCCAATGGCATAGGGGAGGGTGGGGCACTACTGGCACCCATTCTGTGTTCGATAATGATGGAAAAACTATTATATATATAATAATGTATAAATATTAATCACTTAGTTAAAAGTCTTGAGAATACATTGCAGAGTTGAAAACGTTAATCAATATTAAAACTTTAATAATACTGAGCAAAATCACTGACTCTTTACGTGGGGCACAGCTCGTCATGGTGGGGTACTATTTGCTTTAGGGTAGGGCACAGATGTCCTTAGGAACAAGAAACAAGATTTAAAATTTGCACAAAGTGCCAAACTATCTGCTAAAAAATACTTATTTTTTTCTATTAATACATTTTTTCCATGTATGCAGCGCATGTGAAGCTTTTTAAATTTTAAACATTTTAATTAAATTTAAATTAAAAAATGTATACTTTAATGTGAAATTAGATTAATTACATTATAAAAATAAAGCTTAAATTATAATAGACTGCAAGTTTAATCCTTATTAAAAATTCTTTGGATTAGTGACTGATGAGGCATCATTGTGTATCTGTATATTTTCAACATTAACAACATAAATTTTAACTATACTATTTCTTACTATGGGCCCAAAGTGAAACTGCCACTTTGTGCCTTCGGGTCACACTTTGCGCCCTTGTAATAACTTTGGGCTCACGGGCAGAAAAGTTTTTTGCGCCCTCCGGGCCCAAAGTACTTTTCTGCCCTAGGGCCCAAAGTGATTTACTGGGCCTAAAGTGTGCCCACGGGCGAAAAATTGCACTTTGCACCCTCGGTAAGAAAAACATTATACGTGACTCGGGCACCAACATACAACAAGCGCGCCCTTCGGGTGCTCATGTTTGCACTTTGTGCCCTAGTGACGTAATGTACCATTTTCATTGTTACAAAAATATCATAAATTTTAACAAAAACTTTTTCATTTAACTTCTGTTTTAAAAATGTTATTTTCCGCCCTCGGGTGATTTTAGGAGGCTGGTACTTCCTCGGGCGAAAACGCAGTTTTCCGTAACTCGTTCGAATAGTCTCCTTTACGAACCTCGTAACGTCCCTCGCCTTCGGCTCGGGCCACAAACCTCTCGGTTCGCAAACAGAGACTTTTCAAACTCGTAGAAAAACTACTATTCTTTTTATCAAAATATTTGTATGCAATATACGTTACTTTTTCAAGTATAGAAACACATGACTCATAATTTAAGATAATAATCAAAGTAGTTATATTGAATTACATAACTTTTATTTCGAAATAGAGTAAGTATTTTGGGTTTGTACACGAAATACGCAGAGGACTGAAACCCTTATAGTATATACGTATATATATATATATATATATATATATATATATATGTATATGTATATATGAATATTGTAGAACACTTTTTTAAAATTGTGTTGCCTTAAAAAAGCAGGTTTTATATTTATTGACACCAAGGATCGGAGCAAGTTGCAGGTAAAAAAAAAGTCGATACGAAATGTGTCTGAATATAAATTAAAAACCTTGATTTATTTATGTGACAATTGTAAACTGATATCGCAAACTAATAACAAATTGACAAACTTACTAGTTTGCACGTTCAACGATCAGTAGTGTAAACTTCATTAAGTCAAAGTTTAATCTGAATTACTTTACATATAATTTTAACATAGTTGGGAATCTCCCATATACATTTTATCCGAATAATAGCCAAGCGACTGTTACACTACAAGTGAAGCCGCTTCTATCAAGATAATAATATCATCTAGCTTCCCTGAACCACCTTGATCGCATCACTCATCATTGTTTTGGAGACTCCAATACTTACGCAGCAAGTCAACAATTGAAGCGCTTCTATACCTATATTTGTCGGACGGCGGATTAAAGCAATGCTGGCTACTTTGGGTAGAAAAATCGATACAATTGAAGAGTTAACCCTTAATTTAAAATTATAAAAATAAAAATGAAAATGCTTCATTGCAATCTTATTATACCAATAACGAAAGTCTCACTCCTTTAATACATTTCTTATGTAAATGATGATAATGTATGTGTACACAAATACAGAACCAACGAAAATCTTATTTAATAAATTTTAATATAGCGCAACTTTCTCACAAACCCACTTATAGAGTGTCTACAATTATTCTTACCTGACCATAACACAAAAAGTTTATTCTGTCGATTACTCTTGTTTACTATACTTAAAAATAAATCCCTTGAGCCATACATGACAACTGACGACGCTAAAATCACAGCAAGATCTCTGAGTTGTCGTGAAATTCTTCACTTTTTACAATAAAACAAAAACTAAGGGGTATAACTTAATTGTAACGAAATAAAAAGCAATACATCGACGGAAAAATCTTAACACAATTCTTAACCCTAAATTTTATTATACTAATCATGAAAAACTACTACTGAACAACTAATAATCACCGCTACTAGAGAAAGAAGGACCAGGGCAGCAAAAAATCAACGTGCTACGCTACCATATGGACAAAAAAAGCAGCATAAAAATACGGACGAGACTTCAAGAACTGCTGCGAACGAACGTCACCAAGATACTTAATGGACGGAATCGGGATCACTCTTCGATTGATACATCAAACAATCGTTGACATCATGTTCCAAATCTTAAAAGCCTTGCAACTTATGCCCCTTGAAGCCATGAAGAAATTCACTCACCTAAATTTCCTTTTTAGTCCTTTCATCGATTATCCGAGATCAAAAACTGCCTCTCTTCTTTCCCTCTTTCTCACAACACACCTCGACTAATCCCATCCAATCTCCATTCCTCACCCACGCAACCGTGATCGTCGATTCCGCCGTGATACGCGACCAATCACATACCAATACAGGAATCAGCGACATAACCACGCTTTCTCTCCAGATGTCATCGATCCTTGACGGAATTTTTCACGTAGCAGCATGATTCGAAACAAATTCATTAAGAAATCCTTCCAATATATATAAATGTACACATATGAATTCCATGAATTCCTAATCATTACAATATATTAAATCACTAACAAATAATATTAGGTTCATATGAACTATTAATTCGATTTATAGCAATTAGCACTATCTTTTATTTCTTGTTATGTTTCATGAAGTAACTTTTTTTTAATAACAATGTAAAAAATTAAAGAAACCAAAACATATCATTCTCTTCATGCAAGCTGTATTTTATTGTATTTACTTTCAAGAAAAGATGTATGAATGAAGTACCATACAAAAAAAAAAGAATGCAAGAAAGCTCGTGCAACCCAAGACAGAATACGTATCTCAAAAAACATCCGTCATTGACTATTGGTTATACATGCAAAACTGTTAGAATAAGAGTTCATATATAGCACCATCTGTACACGTATATATGTACTATGCATACGCGAGCCCCGATGCTGCGCATCAGGCCATTTCAGTTGATCGCTAGCCTCTAGCCAGTAAGACTTACTTGTAACAAAAACAGCTTGTAAAGACGGTATAACGACAGTTTCATCGAAATAATAATAATTCTGACTTCTCTACAAAGTGTTTAGTGCTTTTCCCTTCTTGTTAAACATCCTGGCTTTTCCCGAATCCTGAGAGCCTCGTGCAGTGGACTTAAACGTCAACAATTTATGGGCCCAGGCACGCTTTCACTGCACAGGGCTTTCTTTGTGATAAGGAACTTGCGCCGGGATTGACGCGTTTTTCTTTTCCATCTAGCAACTACTAAAATGAGTAAGAGTGAAGAAAGCAGCGTGCCTCCCGAGATCGGGGTCGAGGTAGAGGTGCCAGCGAATGACGGCAAGACGTCGGCCAACGACAGCGAGGTGGCCCCACCTGGGTTAGAAGGTGCAGCGGAAGGCGTGAAGGAGGCACGAGCTTTGTCACCACTCGAAGAGGAGACGAGGATGCAAGGACAGGAGGAAAGAGGCAGGTCTATGAAGGACGCAGCATGACAAGGTAATAGTGAGTCCTGTGTTGTAATTGTGTTAAGGGGCAGTCATTTTTCGTGCTTGAAATTCGTTGCCTTTTGGCTGGGCCTAGCCCCGGAAGAGGAGGTGAGCGAGCACACGGACGGATTGGCGGCGTTGTCCGTGGTTGCTGTCGCGGGCGGCCGAGGTGCCGGGTTGGGACCGGGGACGCCTAGCCACACCTGTGTGCCAGAACTCCGTCACCGCGGCGCAATCATGGCGGTCGGCTCGTTTCTTTCCTCTTTGTAGTCCCGTAGTGCGCGTGCATGTGTTGTGTTCACATATGTGTGTGCATGTACGAGCAGCTAATGCGCCATATTTTCCTCCTTTAATTATATCCCGACGTGCCGGACTGTATATGTTCTACGGTTTCCGTGTGCGCCGGGAAGGGGTGGCCCAACTTGCCTGCTGTTCGCACGCAAAGTGGTCACGTGTGCTGTGTGCGTAAACTGTGTCTCGTTGTTTACGCACGCTTGTACGTTTCCATTTGTATCCCTTCTTGGAACTAAACAGGTAAACTTACGTAATGACGGCTTTATTTTAGATGCGGATGTGATTGACGCGTATATGCGACTTTTCCAACTTGGTGTGGATATTTGCGGAGAAGATCTCGTAAGACATTTATCTGTGAGATTAGAAGACGGATTAATTATATTTGCGAACAAGAAAGAATCGATCGCAGCTATCTCAAGGGGTAACTTTAAGCCCTTAGAGTTTGACAAAATATTACGAACAATTAGAAACTCTGGCAGCGTTATATCCCTGTCTGCAAAAAGGACTGAAAATTCAGAAGTCCCAAAATTTTTGGACGCGCTTGATTTCTCGTCCGGGTATTTAAAGAAAGCACTGTTTAAAATGACTGAGCTGCAAAAAACTAAACTTCTGACTGATAAAAGGACGGACGATGAGAGTGTTGACGAAATGCATTTCGGTAATTATCGTGACAGAGTTCCAAAAGAGAAATCAGCGAGTTCAACTATCTCGGGAAAGCCGAAAATAATAAAGAATGAAAACGTTAATTTTAAATACGACAGAGAAAAAGATAAACTGGTTACTTAAAGACAAGTTATCAATAACTACTCAAGACAGGCAATTGATAAAAATGAACTTTTAGTTAGACGGAGTGCGGCCGCGGAAGAAAGGGAGAGCCTGAGACGTCGGATAGGCTGGCTTGAAGAACGGCAGAGGGCGGTGTACCAGAGTGCTGTACAGACCATGACCGAGGCCATCGCCCATATAAGGGCCTTAGAAGAGGCAGTGGCGACAATGTCCAGGTTGTCCGAACGACTGGAACACTTTATGACAGCTCAAGAGGTAGGTCAATCAAATATTGGAGTAGACGCGTTAAACTCTACTGCAATACCTTCACCAAATCAAAGTCGTAAACACAAAATTGATCCATTCTCGGAAAGAACCCTAAATCGAACACTGCATGACAGAACGACTGATCTTGATCGGAGTGAAAGGTTTCAACTCGAACTGTTAAACAAGGACTCACCTTCCCGTTACGATTATAAATTAACTCCTAAAACAAAGATAGAATTGTTTCTCGATAAATTATTTTCAGAATTAAAGATTGAAAAACTATTGTACGTCTTGGAAGATACCGTTGAGTTTCCCGCATTTCTGTCTGCCAAAGAATTAGATGATCACAAAGAAAGGGTATGGCATGTTATAATCAATCACATTGATGACTTTTACCATCTAAAGACTGCTGATTATTCCAATCCCGAAGAACTGCTAGATAAGTTGAAACAAATCGAAAAAAACAAGTCAAACCTATCGCCAAATGAAATTATACGAAAACTGTATACTTTTCGGTATTTCCCCAATAAAATGACAGGGTCCGATTTCGTTGATAAATTTGAAGAGCTCCTCAGAAGCTACAAAAATTTACAGGGAAAACAACCCTTGTCCGAAGAAGAAATACGTAACGCATTCTATAATGCCGTTGTTAACAATGTATCGCAGATTGAAACCCTCGACGCTGTGATTGAAGATGCGGAAGGAAAAAGGATGACTTATGACCGGTTGAAATCTTTCTTTTTAAAGACAAAGTCTAGACGACAGAGGACCGAAGCAGCTGGGGGAACTGCTCCTGCAACAGCGCTACGGGTACACCAGCCCAACTCAACCCACGATAATGCCCGGTGTTATCGATGCGATGATTACGGGCACCACTCTTTTAACTGCCCAGTCGACGCAGGAATGAGAAAATGCTACTCCTGCGGAAGGCTTCAACGCAACCTCATGGAGCATAAGAAAAATTGCAGGGGTGCCAAATCAGATGAAAAGAAAAATTTAAATTCGGATTTCAAAAGACGGGAAAACAAAGACAGACAAGGATCAAAAAACTCGACGAATAAAAGGGGAAAAAGGGAGCATGACAGTGAAAATAACAACCAAAATGAAAGACAGAAAAGGGACAGTGACAAAACTAGTAAAAATGAAAGTAAAACAAAAGGACTAGGTGGAAATACAAATGACAAGAAAGGTAAGACTGTTTTTAAGCAAAGCGACATTACCTCTTCGCTGTCTTCAAGTTCTGCAAATAAGTTAAAGATCGACAACTACAATCTAGTTAAATTTATCGCTAACTCAGGAGCGACTGACCACTTGGTCAACTCTCGGCTAGTATTTAAGAGCTTAAATTGTAATAAGACAGGCAAAATTAAGTGTGCGAATAGTAATCCTCTGGCAGACTTAAAAACGGAGGGAGAAGGCACCATTGTCGGTGAAAATAGTAACTATGATCTGAAACTAAATAATGTGATCTGCTCTGGATCCTTGTCTGGCTTGTTGAGTTAAATGTTCACAATGAAGATGAAAACAAATCTGACAGGAAATTTGCATATCTAGTGACGAATGGCTCAGGTGAACCTTGATATAATACACGAAGCAAAGCTATAACAAAAAACAGTGAACAAGACAGAGACTTAAGTAAAAATGTCAAGCAAGAGGAAATCTATTGAGAATCCGTTGGCGCTACATCCCATAGGATCTTGCTTTGATAACTTAATTTATGACCGCAAGCTTCTGAATCCAGATAAAATAAGCGTGGACAATACACCCATTATTGATAGCTATAAGACTCTTGAGAAGACAAACCCCCTCAACGAGGCCATCTTATGACACGTGAGATTAGGGCATGCTTCCCTCGCTTACCTAAAGACATTTCAGAAGAAATTTCCAAATTGCAAAGATCTGACGAAAGTTACATTTAATGACAGAATAGCTAATTGTAATGTATGCTCCAAGGCCAAATTTAACAAACTTCTGGCTAAGACAGTTAGAGTGAGATCCACCGCTTTTCTCCAAATTATTCATTCGGATACCATGGGTCCAATAAGTCCAACTTCATACCCCAAATGCTACAACTTTGTGTCAGTGTGTGTGGATGATTATTCAAAAATGGCCATAGCATATCCAATGAAAGCTTAAAGTAATACAGGGATTTCCCTAGAAAATTTTGTCCGGAGCTCGAGAAACATCTTGGGGTATGACGCCAAGTTCTGCTATCTTAGGTCTAACCAAGGTACGGAATTCACTGGTGTCCATACCCGAGAGGTCTTAAAGGAACTAAAGAAACTGGGGGCCAAACTGCAGTTAGCCAGCCCGGATACACCGGAGCACAACGGGACGGCAGAACGTTTCAACCAAACAATCGCAAAGAAGACAAGGGTCTACATGTTTGACTCCAGTCTCTCAGAGAACATGTGGGACTTGGCTCTGAGTGCAGCAGTTTATGCTTACAACCGAACACCTCACAGGTCGAATGGAATGGAAATCCCGTTGCTAAAATTTGCATTGCATGAGGATCTCAATATCGAACAACTGAAACGGTTTGAGTGCTTGGGATACATAAAGATTCAAAGAAATTCCGGTCCGAAGTGCAGTCGGTTAGCTCAACGAATTGTTCTAGTGGAAAACACTGTTACAGGATTAATCCTGATAAAACCAGAAGACGAAAAATTTTATGAAATCAAAGATGTGAGATTCAATGAACGACTGGTATACAAAGACAGATACCTGAAAAACGATTTATTAAACTAGCAGCCCCCCGTCTCGGCTTCACCCGAGACTTACTAAATAAAACACCGTAGTGTGTTGACATGTAATGTGAAACATTTTCAGTTAGAAATTTTGCACATATTCCTGACACATCTTAGAACAAAAATCTTATTAAAAACATATTTTTTCGGAATCCATATAGTTTATTTGGTCAAATAATAAGGTGTAAAAATTCAAAAAAATGATTACGCTGAAAGATACCGTGCGTTCTTTATGCCATAAAATAATCGGTGGCCATAAGAAGCCGTTGATTTACAGTTTCTCCCGTGTAATTCACGGCAAGGGCTATTTTTTAAAGCTGTTAAGATTTTAAACCCCCAAAAAATATATATTAAAAAAAAATATTTTTTCTCATACCTCACAACTTTATTACCAGAGCAACAAAGTCCTGGACCTTAAACCCTACATTTTTATTGCCACAAAAACACAAATACATTTTCTACTCATTAAAAAATCTGAAGTAGGATCTTTAAAGATTTCAGAGATTGCTGTGAAGGTACAATGAAAAGCTGATCTCTCACGTGATAGACTCTTTAGATGTCGATTTTGACGCTGCTAATTCAATCTCGATAAATTTTCTGCGTCAGTTTCTTGACGCCTAAGCAAAATTGTATTTATTAGATACATTTGAAGTTTTTCTTCCAATTCACCCTCTTGCGACTTTTGGCATGCTTAAGACTTTTGTGAGCCCTAAAGGCTGTTTTCTGTCAACTTTGTTAAGTTCTTATATATTTGTTGGCAAGGTAGCTCGACGTCCGATGGTCCTAAATAAGATCGGTGAGGTTTTTAAGTTAACTCTTTCTTGACTGCAGTTAACAGCAATTGTAACTGCCTGTATACCTCGGGTTGATCTTCTCTGGCCTGCTGTTAAAGACCCAGACTAATTGGGAGAAAAATTACAAAGTCCGAAGCTTTGGGGCTAGTTGTAGTGCTCTTTCCCAACGTCTCCCGGTATAATGTCGAAGACGTTGGTGTCTAAAGCACCTTTTTTATTTGCAGATTCAGTTGTTTTGGTGATTTTAGATGGGGAGATTGGTTAGTGATACTTGTCCAGTGGAGGCTGTCCCGTTGGCTCAAGTTTTTTTTCCTTTATAGCCGTTATAGGTTTGCCCAGCTCAGACATTGAAGAGGATCAGTGATTCCTGGTTGAATGCTTAGAGTCGAGAGGGTAATATAGGGTCGTCGGTCACCAGGTTTTCCAGCCTTGCGAAGAACAACTCCGCAAGTGAAGTCTGCTAGTGAATGGCTGACTTGGTTTAATAGTGCCCGTCTTTAGTTAATATAGTCTTTTAGTCGACAAATCGCTTCCGGAAATGGTAGTAAAAATGTATTTGTTGGCAAGGTAGTTTACACTTAGGTGCATCCTAAAAAGAACCGATGAAATTGATGGTTAAGTAAGGAACGTAAATACTTATACTGGCGCTAAAAAGCGCCAGTGGTAAAACTTCCAGGCTATTCTTATTCCTGATGATGAAGAGCTGGCTACGGTTGCTTGATTCTTACCCTGGGAGTCTCGATGTACGGAGACCGTGATGGAGGAAGGTACGCTGCTGACCAAAGAATATCTCGTCTCGGGTCATTCCCCGGCCCCGGATAACCAACCGCTCATCGTTAGACGGGAACATGTGGGTAAGCGTATTGGGGACGCGACAACCAAGAAGGTAGCCGTTGTGGCTGCCCATGCCCCTCAGAGCTCAGAGCTGTTTTCTCTTGCTTACATTTGTAGCCACAAATTCTCTAACTGCACCAGGTGGGATGGTGGGACTCCCTCACAACTCTCATGAGTTGAACCAGATTGTGCTCTGGCTAGACATGTCTCCTGGTATTGTGTCAGAGATGGCATCGGTTGGAATTAATTTTTTTTTTTTGATCACACTCGTCGAGTTTCAGGGTAAATGAACACCTAGGTCCCTTCCTCCTTAGAGAAGAGTGTCGTCCGTAACCGGGATACCCAGCTGCAAGACTATCATCAGCATTCTCTATGCAGCTCGTTGAGTTGCCGAAACTCGACTACAACACTATGGTGACGCTTCAGCCTATTATAACCACACTTGTTTAATTATGTTGCAGGTAGCTTCGATTTTATGTCGACGCCACCTAGCGGATTTTACTGAACTAAAGAGAAAAGCTGGCAAATTTTTGCAAAACTTAGAGCTCATTTATTGCTATTGTTATTAATTTTTTTAAGATAAAAACTATGCTAAAACCATCTAGAAAGTATGATGAATCAGTGTGCAAAATTTCAACAAAATCGGTTCAGTAGTTCTCGCGGTTAGCGATTACAACGGTTTTAGCGCTTCTGCTTTATATATTAGTAAGATTAGGAATTAGTTACCAGGACAGTTGATAACGACAGCTGGCTCCTGAAGTTCGACGAAGAGACGGAAAAGAGCACAAAAACGAAGGGAATAATTGTCAAACGAATGAGAGGACGACCGCCGAAAACATCTGGTTCAGGAAAGACGGAAGAGCTCTTACCGGCGAAACGACAGAAGCTAATACATGACACTAGTTTCACAGGACTGCAGGTGCCCCATTATTCAAATAATCAAATCAGCTTTGGACAGGAAAATTTTAATGAAGAAGACTGCTCTGTAGATTAAAATCAGGATGAAGTATATCACGCATTGTTGGCAGAAATTCACAAAGATCCAACCAACTACCAAGATGCTCTGAAGAGCAAAAACAGCAGAGAATGGTGGATAGCTATAGAAGAAGAACTAAAGTCAATGAACGACAACTGTTTTTGGAAAATTGTAAAGAAACCAATGAGTGATAGCAAAGGCAGAAAACCAAATATAATTGACTCCCGGTGGGTTCTGAACAGGAAAGAAGACAACTCTGGAAACATAAAATATAAAGCCAGGTTAGTGATCTGCGGAATTAAAGACAGAAACCAATATGATCTGTTGGAAACTTATGCTCCAGTCTCAAGACTAGCTTCAATTCGAGTCTTACTGGCAGTCATAAACAAACATAACTTGGAAACATGACAGCTTCATGTAAAGACTGCCTTCTTGAATAGTACATTGAATGACGATATGTACATGAAAATGCCAGATGGTGTTCCGTGTGCCCAAGAGTTAAGGAAAACCAAAGTTTGCAAGTTAGAAAGATCCCTGTACGGTCTTAAAATTAGTCCCAAACGTTGGTATGAGAGGTTTTCAGAGACTGCTACAAAAATAGGACTCCAGGATTACCCAAGTGAGCCCTGTCTTTTCATATGGAGATGTGAGGACAAATTTTTATTTTTGATTCTGTATATGGATGACATGCTGATGGCAAGCAACGATGTCAATAAACTTACAGAAGTGAGTGATAAGCTTAAAGCCGAATTCGAAATGACAGATCTCGGGGAAGCAAATAATTTCCTGGGAATACAAATTGACAGAGACAGAGGAAATCAAACCATTCGTTTAACCCAGGACGAATATACGAATAAAATACTGCAGAGGTTTGGTTTCGACAATGCACGAGAGTGTGAAACACCTATGGTGACGAGACAAGTCATAAATCTGCAACAAAGAGACAGAAAAGAATCTGGAAACAAAGAAGAGCAAAGTGTGGATAAGCCAGAAGATTTTCCATATCGGGAAGCAGTTGGAAGTTTGCTGTACTTGGCAAACACTGTTGGACCTGATATATCTTATGCAGTGAACGTATTAAGTAGACATCAGATCAATCCCACAGAAGAAGACAAAAAACTGGTCAAGAGAGTATTTCGTTACCTCAATGGTACTAGAAAGAAAGGACTGACTTTTAAAGGAAGCACAGAAATCATGACAGCTTATTCGGACGCAAGTTTCGCAGATTGCAAAGATTTGCATACGACGAGTGGATACGTCATAAAATTATTTGGCGACTCTGTATTTTGGAGAACGCATAAACAAACTTACGTTTCGTTGTCAACCTGCCAAGCTGAATATATAGCTATGAGTGAGGCATGTCAAGAACTCATGGCTCTAAGAAACACTTTGACAGCTGTGCTAAATATCACACTTTATCCTATGACTGTGTGGTGTGACAATAAAGCAGCCGAAGCCAGCGCCAAGTCCTATTGAGAAACTTAACTTAGACACATGTCATCAGTGCGAGAACATTATGTGAAAGAATGTGCTAAATATGGGTTCATAGAAATCAAATGGATTGCCTCTAAAGAACAGATTGCTGACATTTTTACTAAAGCTTTAATGATTGAATTGCATGAGAGAATGACTGCAAAATTACTAAATGACTGTTAGAACTACACGACAGTGAATTACATTTGATCATTGAAATCAAATCCTTATGGTTTGAATTCTGTTTTAGGTAACAACCATCAGTGAGCAGACTCCAAAGATCCGAAGAACTGCGAGATTAGGGCTGACTCATAGATACCTTTTATTTTTTCTTTTTTTTTATTATATTACTTATTTTATAACCGTCCAGAGATAGGCGCTCCAGTAAACTGAAGGGAGTGTTAGAATAAAAGTTTATACATAGCGCCATCTGTACACGTATATACGTACTATGCATACGCGAGCCCCGATGCTGCGCATCAGGCCATTTCAGTTGATCGCTAGCCTCTAGCCAGCAAGACTTACTTGTAACAACAACAGCTTGTAAAGACTGTATAACGACAGTTTCATTAAAATAATAATATTTCTAATTTCTCTACAAAGTGTTTAGTGCTTTTCCCTTCTTGTTAAACATCCTGGCTTTTTCCCGAATCCTGAGAGCCTCGCGCAGTGGACTTAAACGTCAACAGAAACAAAATAAAAGTAGATTATTCATTATCCTTCTCGAAAGTGTGACAAGCCAATGAGGTACAATAAATTTTTATGTTATTAATAACGATACTTGCTTACTTTATATTTTTCAGTGAATTATTGTAAAAATTAATATTTTGAGAAATAACGAATTTGTTTGACTTGAATAAAATTTAAATATCAAGTATTCTCGCACTACCTTTGAGGTGCTGCCCCTTTAGCATTAGGCTGCTCAAATTAAATGCTAATGCTAAGAACCTTATCTTTAAGAATTTATATGATTACGTGCGAGTAATATCAGAACTTTCTTAAGAAATTTTGTATGAAAATATTTAAAAAATGTTTACACAATTAATTGTATAAGTTAAGCTGCGTGGGATTGGCATGCTTCTGATAAATTATCTGTGTATGTTCTGATAAATATCTTTTAAAGTAATCGATGACCCATATTTTTGGATACATGAGTCTATTTTGGGTTGCACGAGCTTCTTTGTATTACTTTTTCTATTTAATTACTTCATTACATATATTTTTCCTTAAAAAAAATTTGTAACAGCCAGGGATGTTGTGGCAAACAATAAAATCATTTTATCCAAGACGCAACTGGTCAATTCGTATAAGTTCTTTTAATTGTTTTAATTGATTAATAGAAGCCCTGTAATGACCGAATAATCTAGATATTTTTGTGAATTACTTTTTCTTTAGACCAGAACAATTAAATTTTTATTATAAATGTGTACTGCAGAAACGTAGAGCAACAACGTTAACAACCTGTCTTTATCATACATAGATCTAAAAAATAAGCTGTGCAGTTGCAATAATATTTTCTTGGATTGTTAGAGTATCAAACGAGTCTAGCAAAAAACTTTAAAAAAAATCAAATAATCTTTACCTTTTAAGTCCGCAATTTTCAAATGTTAAGTTGTTAGAGATCTCCAAGGGACAGTTTTTACTTAACATTATTTAATGTAAAATGTTGTAAAGAATAATTATTTAATGGATAATGTTCTGCATAATTAAATTAATACATAATTAAAATCATACATTACGCGCGAGAAACGAAACTAATGAGATCAGCAGATTAACACATTGTGCATCACTCCAACAAAAAATTGCCAAATGGAAAAGTCTTAAGTGTCATTCCCTTCAGTTGAATTTAGGAATATTTAAGCTTCGTACCTTATACAGTACCTAATCACAAAAATAAGAAGAAAAAGTAGAGCAAAATCTATTTAATTAATTATTGTGGAACTTGGTAATGCTCCATTTGTCAATAATAATTTATTAAAGTGATGTTTGTGTAACTTAAGCAACTTTTAACACAATGGGCAGTACCTCAAAGGTGACCAATTAATGACTAATAATTAAATTTTTGTGGTTTAACAAATACATTTTTACTTATATTATCCATATTATTGTATGTAAATAATCTGTCTGCCAGTTTAACGTTATGTATTCGTCATTCAACGCTAATAATTTTGATCTTAAGTTATTTGGCCCACTGGATCAAGTTCACTGCATGTCAAGGTTGTCGATTCGGATTTATGTCATGTTGCCAATTGGTCGAATTATGACTGTTTGACATTCAACCTGTAGAAGACCTCCACTATCTGATTTTTCTTCTAGAAGAAACATAACTACTATACGTGGTGAAGCCAATCGAGCCTTGACGTGGACTCGTAATGGTGAGCTTATTGAGATATGTGATACCCTTAATCTGCTCAGAGGGTTGTAGTAATGTTGCATCCTGTAAGAGAACGCTAATGACTGAAATGGTTGAGTTACATGCCAATCTGTAAAAATAATGGTTGACTTGCACCCTGGTCATAAGGTATAGTGTTTAAGTTGCGTCCTGGGCGTTAGAATTAATGATTTATGATAGTTCTTCCATCACACTTTATCCGGGCTTCATACTGTCAGTATAAGTATGAATACTAGGATGTTTAAAAAACTCCTGCTTAAGTAAAATAATTGACCTCAAATCAAGGTGTAGTCTTGTAAAAAAGAAGATATTTATATGGGTACAACTTTCTTAGTAACCTTCTAAATACAGTAAAATTAAGATATCACACGATTTTAATACTTGATCATTTAATCTCATAGGATCTTTTTTTTTCCACAATTTTTTCCGATTTCGCTTTAGAACTGCGTATTTCGATGTATGTGTACCCTTACGTGAACTGTTAGTAGGTAAACCATGGCGGTTCTGGCACCCCCCCAGCTCCCCCCTGAGGTAGTGGTGGGGGAAGAGGCTCTAGCTGTAGCTGTGGGTGGAGAAGAGGCAGTGGTGGGGGGAGAGGCTGATCGGGTGGTGGGAGGAGGGGCACGGGTGGTATAGGTAGTAGGGGCGGTGGGTGGTGCGGACTACTCGGATGGTAACGTCAGGGGAAGGAGGCCTCTTCTGGATGCTGTGACGTCGGATGGTACTGACGGCTCCCTTCCTTTCCAACCGCAAATCGAGCTCCGACGTAATCAGGATGGGTCCGAAAGGTGTAGGTGACAAGCCCAACGTACAGCGTGAGAAGAAGATGATCAAGCATAAACGTGTATTTCTTATCAGTGGATGTAGCGGATCGCGTATCCCGTTTAGCTGCGACCAACGTTGGCTTACTCGACGCAGTACCTTGCCAAGTAATGGAGCCATTATTTCTTTTCTATACAGATGTGTTAGCCGTGGTTGATGACTTTTCGCTTCTTAGTTAGGCGTGTAATGTACCAGTGTAATATTTTTTCTAAGCAAGGGCGGGTGCAATGAGTCATGCTAGGATACACGTATGTGTAAGCCGCGGCCGATTACTCTTCGCTTTTTATTTAGGCGTATAATGTACCAGCATCATATTTTTTTCTCAAGAGTTGGCATATCGAGTGATGCGTGTTGCCAGAGAACATGTATACCATTTCATAACCGAAAGCGTATCCCAACATTGCTTGGCATACTCCTCTTCACCGCAGTACCCCGCCAACGAATAGAGTCAGTTAATACGATAAAGTAATTTTAATCGGCGCAGTAATAAGGAGGCGTGAATGAAAAAAATCGACATAGATTCATAAAGAACTAATTTATTGCATGAGTATTGTGTATCAGGTGTACATTGATTAAAAAATATCGTTTTGTTTTTGCTGCTCTTTTAAAATCCCTTTTTTTAAAGTTGTAGCATTCTTCACAGCACAATGAGCTGAATTAAATTGGTGATTCGTGCATTCGATACCATCGATACTTTTTTTCAAAGATAGACATTGCTTAATATCATAAAAGTACCTATAAAAGTAATTATATTATGCAAATAATTAGTAAAGCGTATAATCACACTATGAGTAATGTACCTATTAAATAGCACACAGCGCAACCATTCGATTTTTTCAAGACCTTTTACGTAAATAACATCATCTTCTTTAATAATGGCTCGAAAGTTTGTAGCTATATCCTCGTAAGAAACTTCTCCTGAGCTCCAACAAAGACCGTGGTAATTAAACTCCAACCATCGATTTTCACATTTGTTCTTAGGTAAGAGCTATGCCCAAGAATATGGGGGCTTAAAGACAAAAACTGACGGTGTAGCATTTTCTTGTAGAGGTGTAATAGTGACCTCTTTGAAAATAAATTCGTTGTGCATGGTTTTAAAGCCTTGAGCATCAACCACGTACTCCGTCATCTTAACGTTGTGACGATTATTAGTTAACTAACCCCTCCATCGATGTGTCATCTCTTTGTATACAACTGCTAGTCACCGCTAGTTATCACTCGTATCGCTTTTACAGAGGCAAATCAGTATGAAAGAAAAGTTCAAGCAGCTTGTCATTCATTTGAGTATGTTAACGCGAGCTGTCAGTATAATGGAGCAACTCCGCAAGAATTTTGCTAACGCCAACGCCGTGGAGCGTTACGTGATTTTCTGTGAAATAGCGCGGATAGAATATCAACGCTTGCTGCATAGTGATAATATGACCAAGATACGAGATTTTATTGATAACAGTGAAATAGTGCTTAAAAGTATTTCTGACCATAAGCTGTCTGTAAAATTGTCATTGCCAGTGGAAAAAAAGTTGTTGAGTATTGAGTGTCTTTTATCAACGTTTTTAGTAATATTTTATACAATTCTAGAAGTGCAAGGGTCAGGGCTCGATGAAAAATTAGACAATCAAGATGATTATAACTTTGTGACATGGAAAGATCTTAATAGTGCTTTTAAAAATCGCATAAGAACGGCTGTTATAACAAATAGTAGACATATTAATTTGCTGCTTATACAAAATTATTATATTGATACGTATAGTGAGGAAAAATCAAAAAAACAAAGAAATATTAACGGAGCACGTGATGATTTCGTTAATGCTAAGGCAATGGATAAAGATGAGGTAGAAGAAGATAGAGAAGGTTTTTTGAATGCTGAGGCAATGGATGAAGATAAGGTAGAAGAAGATAGAGAAGAATATTTAGAAGAAAGCCAAGATGGTGATAATAGTGCTGATAATGATATAAAATACCACTACGTATATATTAAAGACTTATATAGGTTGGTTAGGAGTTCTTTATCAAAACATCAACATAAAATATATATTTGCGACCGCTGTCTTCATTGCTTTACAACTGATGAAATGTCAAAAACACATACGGTAGAGTGCGTTAAAGTGAATAAGTGTAAAATAAACTTGTCGAGGTATGATAATAAAATTTTAAAATTTGAAAATCACATAAATGAAAATCGTGTACCATTTATAGTAAACGCAGACTTTGAAAGTTTATTAAAACCTGTGCATAATAGTGAGCGAGCAATAAAACACCATGAAGCATCAAGTGTTGGATATTATGTAAAGTGCAGTTTTGATAACGCGAAATCATGATACATTTTCTACAGAAAAAAAACTGAAAGCAGTAAGAATCCAACTACCTGGTTTGTGAAAGAAATGCAAGATCTTGCCTTAGATGTACATAGAATGTACAACAATCCAGCGCCAATGAGATCATTAACTGAAGCAGAAGACTTTGATTTTTTCAATGCTGATATACGTCACATACGTAGGAAGTCTATTAAAAATGATGAAAAAGTTTACGATCATTGCCATTTTACTGGAGAGTAAGTATTATATTTATGAGTTTGTAATTGAGAAAATTTTTCCCTTTAACCTAAAATTCGCTTTTTTTTAACTCAGATATAGAGGCCCAGCTTACAATGTATGTAATCTCAAGTATCAGGACTCGCGAGCAGTACCAATAGTTTTCCATAATCTTAGCAATTATGATGCCCACTTATTTAAACAAAAACTTGTAAATTGCTTTTCCGGTAGAGTACAAGTTATCCTTCAAACTAAAAAAAAAAAAGATTTTTTTTACGAAGGACGTTAAAGGGACACGCATAAACTTACGCTTCATTGACTCGTATAGATTCGTGCCGTCGTTGCTTGATAAGTTGGGATCTTACTTAGAGCAGTATGATACTCTAGAAAAGGTTCTCAGTCAAGATGATAAATACTCTTTCGAGCAAATCAATATAATAAAAAGGAAGGGTGTATTTCCATACGATTATGTAGCATCATTCGAAAAACTTGAAGAAATTGGGCTCTCATCTAAAGATGATTCTTATAGTAAATTATATAATGCACATATAAGTAGTGAACATTATATACATGCTGAAACAGTATGGAAAACTTTTGATATTATAATTCTTGGTCAGTATTCAGATTTTTACCTCAAAACTGATGTACTTCTGTTAACAGAAGTATTTGAAAACTTCAGAAATAATTGCCTCAAGGTTTATAAATTAGATTCTGCTCACTATTTCACTACTCCAGGCTTCACTTGGGATGCCATGTTGAAAAAAACGAAAGCAAGTATAATGTACAAGAATATAATTTCAATTGTGCTTTAGTTATTGATTGAGAATTTTTTTTAGATTTCACTAGAACTTGTTACTGATATAGATATGTTTATGTTCATTGAAAAAGGCATACGAGGTGAAATAAGCCAGTGCTGTAACAGATATGCAGAAGCTAATAATCACTATATGGAAAATTATAAAAAAGATGAAACTGAAAGATATATAGCATATTTTGACGTAAATAATTTGTATGGTTGGGCAATGACTAAAAAACTTTCTTATGGTGGATTTTAGTGGGTCAAAAATATTGAGCAACAGCCTCATGATTTTTATAATATTGGAAACGAAAGTGCTTACGGATATATTTTAGAAGTGGATTTTGTAGCCATACAGCTATAACGTGCAGAAGTGATGATGAAAAAGCCAATGTACATTGGGCTTAGTGTCTTAGATTTATCGAAGATACTTGTGTATTGTTTTCACTACGATTATATGCTCTTCAAACTCAAAAATGATTGAAAACTCTAATACACTGATACAGACAGTCTGATATATGAGGTAACAAACCATGATATTTATAAAATGATGAAATTGGATATTAATGAATTTGACACATCAGATTCTCCAGAAAATAATAAATTAATGATGCCGTTCAAAAATAAAAAAATTGTTGGGCTCATGAAAGATGAGTGCAATGGAAATATTATATTGAAATTTGTTGGGCTCAGAAGTAAGATGTATAGTATTCTTCTTGAAAATGAAAATGTGATTAAAAAAGCAAAGGGTGTTAAGAGTAACGTCGTAAAAGCAACTATAGATTTCAACGACTATACTAAGTGCCTACGTGACCAAATTATAAAGATTAATCGAGAGCAAATTAATATAAGATCACGTCATCATAAACTCTACACTGAGAGGCAAAATTAAATTGCTCTTAGTTCCCAAGATGATAAACGATATATTTTATCAAACACTACAGATACGCTGCCTTGGGATCATTATAGAATTAAAATAATAGAAGAACAAAGAGCTGGAGAGTACGTAGAAAATCATAGCAGACCAGCAGCCAATAAAAAAGCAGCCAATGTAGAGGGGGAGAATTCTCCAGTAGTGGGAGAGTTTCTCTATCATCGGCAGCATCAACCAGCAGAGCTTAGTCAGAGCTGTAGTGAGCTAATAAAAGTATCAACTGCTTCATCATTTAACGCAACCAGCTCAGGTCAACAACAAGTTCTCAAAAGATTAGGTTTGGAGTTGAAAAATTTCTATAGAGATAAGCAGATCTGTTTGGAACAGCAAAGTTCAGAAATAAAGGATTGTAACGTGTTTTCTTATTCATATATTTTTTTTATTATTTATAAAACTCATATAATTTTCTTATGTTTCAGATGGCTGATTCAGCAGCACTTAATCGGCTGGCCTGTGGAACATTTCTTTCAACAAAGAAGATCAAAAAAATGGTCAAAGGGCAAAGTCATGTAGTGTCGAAGCTGAGAAAAGCTAACACTAAATTTGGCACGAAAGCTATCGCTGAACTTGACGATCACTTCCAAATATTTTTACCTAATCAAGTATCTGAGTATCTTGTGAGTAACGAACTATCATTTAATAGTTTGTTGGAATCTATTGATAGAAAGAAGCTGTCAGTTCGCTATAATGGTGATAGTGTTGAATTTTTTAACCAATAAATGTTTAATTATACAAATACAAGAAAAAAAAAAGTTATTTTTGCGAAACTAGTTTAACGTGATAAAAAATAAATGATACAATCTACTACATGTTTAGAGTTTTTATTTATCTCAATGAATCTTATGTAAGATATAACATTAGCATGTATGGTAAAAAAATTTCTTTTGCACACATAATTGATAGCATTAAAAGACCACAACAAGTTTTATACAAATTTTTTTACAACTTCTGAATTTTAATAATTTTTGAAAGTACATTTCACTTTTGTTCTTTGTTATTATTAATCCAATTGTTATGGGTTTTGTTTAAGCCCAACCACTTGACGAATATTTGATTTCCTCGTCGACGAAGAATTTTTTCAACAAGATAAGTATCAGGATACTTGGTTTTCTGCAGTTCCTGCTCGTAGAAGCCTTCAGAAATTGGCTGATTTTGGTAATCTTTCAAATGGTAAGTTGGTAGATTGGTTAGAGCTACTCGTGTTATAGTGAATACATCAGTCGACCAGTTAGGTGTGTATCCTTTTTCAAATACTTGCTTAGCCTTACTTATTCGCACTTTATCTCCCACTTTAAATTTCGGTTGTTTTTTTATCCTCATTGTTCTTGATAAAATTTCTTTTAAAATTTCATTTTCAGTAGCAGCTGACACATCCTTTGGTTTCATAGCTATTGTCTGATTTTTTCAATTATTATAGGTCGTCAGTAACTTAGGTAAAATGTCAATCTACTTATATCTGCCACGCAAGCTGAAATTTTTCCACATATCATGCTTTAGTGTACGATTGAATCACTCACATATAGACGCTTTAAGACTACCATAAGTCGAGTACAAGTTAATTTTGTTCTTTTGCATAAGACTTTGAAAATTTACATTGTAAAACTCTTTGTCATGATCTGTTTGCAAATTAGTTGGAACTCTCCCCTCTGTTAATATCGACTTCATAGCTGCAGTCACATCTTTACCGGTTTTATTCTTCACGGGCACAGCCCATGCATACTTGGAGAATACATCTAAAACTGTAAGCAAATACCTATAACCTTTATTTTCATGAGCATAAGGTATCATCTCCACAAGATCAGCTTGCCATGTTTCATCCAAGCCACGAATATCAAACTTTCGGCGAAGGTAGTTGCGTCTCACAGGTTTATGAAGGTCTTTCACTACTGCTTCCATCTCTCTTAACTGTCTTCTGGAGTTATACTAGATATATGTGCTACAATATCCTTAAGTGTATTTATTTCACGATGCAAATTTAGTATTTTTTCTGGAAATACATCACTTAAATTGCTTAATAGTAGATTTATTTTCTCTTGTTCATGCGAAATTAAACTTTTTTTTTTCTGAAAAGTAGTAAGATTTACAGCATCGTGAGGTTGAATAGCTGGTGCAACATTGCACAGCCTTTTATTTTTCAAGTCAAATTGACCATCCATGGTGAGATTATATCCAATTCCTCGAGGACCTCGACTAACACCTTCCAACGAAGCTGATTCACGTCCGAACACGTCGATGCACATTTTTACACTGAAGTAGAATTGATAACGATGCTCAATATATGATATCAGCTTTACAAAGCTCATCAACGATTGAATTCATTTCATTAGTGTGACTAGGATTACCGGCTGATTTTTTTGCCACAAGTAACCTTACCCGATTGACTAGCTCGTTAGGATCGTCTCATAAACGTAGTTCATTTGCATGTTCAGCCTAGCAATTTTAAATGAAGGTATGGACCCGCCTTTCTTCTTAATTTGAGTGAGATTAAATAATGGGGAAATAACATTATTGAACTTATTACTATTATATAGACGAATATTGTCTCATTTTTGTCAAATTTTTTTTATGCGCACGTGACTTTCCAAGATTTGTTTGTATTTAACTAAATTATCTGGTGTCATAAGCTTTTTGTCATGATGCTTTTCATAAGTAACTCCTTTAATCCATTAGTCATTGGATATTTTAGATCCTTTATTCAAATTTGATTATTTTTGAAATATATAGGTGAATCACCAAGTATATGTTGTCCGTTTTTTTCCTTTCTTATCCCATAAATTTGATTCAGTTCTGACTCTTTTCTATCAAGTATTTGTAAGTATGGATTCATAGGTTTATTTTTATCGATGTCATGCGCTAAATCATCATATACACTTTTTTCAACAACGGTATCATAGTCTTTGATAGTATCATTCGACGAAAAAGTATCTTCATCATCACTGTTACTATTAGCTGATCGAAACATTGAAGCGTCGCTATTGTTAATTTTTGACTTAAAAGGCTTGAAGCGTTTTTTAAGTAAAGATTTAAAGCTAAGTGGCACATTTTTTATTTTCTTTGTGTCATCGATAGTTTTAAGAAGTGGATCAGTAATAAGCTTGAAAGTCGCTCTAATTTGCTTTTCAAAATTTTCTCTTTCTGACTTTAACAATCGATGCTTACATTGAACAGCTTCTCTAGCTTTTTCAACTTGCCGAAGAACGTCTTTTACCTCACGAAAAGTGTCCATGTTAATCGCTTGATGGTTAACAAGAGACTAATACGCACTCAATAAGCATGAGTAATATTTATAGCAAAATTATCAAATCCTCTCCTATATCTACCATTATCAACATCTCTTTCCTTGTCTATTACGACAAATCCATGTTTTCCAACTCTCCAACAGTTTACACATAATTTTTTTAATTCATTGTACGTCATATCAGTATTAACATGATCATGATAGATGCGCTTCAAATTCATGTCATCTTGTCGAAATATTACTAAAAGGTTTAAATTATCTCTGACTAAGTGCTTTGAAACTTGAGCATAGGACTGGCATAGATAGAAGCAGTCAACGCTTTTGTGACGTCCCATGCAGAAAAAGGTTTTCACATTATCTTGTTTTTCACAGGCAATGTCGTTAAATATCATTATGGAGTTGGGTAGTGCCTTATCCGGAGATATGACTGATTCATGATCACTGTATGAATAATACTTTACACCATCTATGGGCTCCAACAGTTGTTCTAGAAACTTATACTTTGGCTGATTCAGCGACTTTGAGTATAGATAAACATTCTTAAATCTCAATCCATTGGGGTGCGTAATTAAAGCCAGCAAGCTGTCTGCTCTTCCACAGTTTGACGGACCACAAAGAACAGCTCTTATCGTATTGGGTAGCGAATCACTATGAAGTTGGAATTTATTATCTTGCTTAACGATTCCGTTGAAATTCACGACAGAAAGTTTTATATTCTGATCTACGAAGCTCATGTTAACTGTATGCTAACTCAACTGAGACTGAAACATAATACTGTAAATGGTTTGCCTATATATTTTGAAACTCATCTGTCATCAAATTACCTAATCTTGCTTATCAAATTGTTGAAATTTATGACAGGAAGTTAAATATTCTGTTGCCCGGAGCTCGTGGTGACTGCATGCTGAAGTATGAAACTATAAATAGTGCTCTACATATATTTTCGAGCTCATCCATCGTTAAGCACTTGAAAAGTAATGATCATTCATCGTGGCAAAGCTGTGAAATTATAAACACACTTATTAATAAACTGCCTATAGAGCTGCACGTACCAGGATATCAATATTGTGGACCGGGCACTAAACTAGCTGAGAGATTAGTTTGCGGAGATCCGGGTATCAATCCATTGGATCAGGCGTGTGAGCAACACGATATAGCCTATTCTCAGGATCGAAAAAATGTTACAGCAAGAAATACCGCTGACAAAATTCTCGCTGAAAAGGCATGGCAAACATTCAAAGCCACAGACGCTAGTTTAGGGGAAAAAGCTGCTGCTTTTACTATTACCAGTGCCATGAAATTAAAGTCCAAACTCTGCATGGGAGCATTCCCTAGTACGAATTCTAGTAAAGTGAGTGAGAACAAAATTAAGCCAAAGAAAACTACTTTGAAAAGCTTGATTCGAAGTGCTTCGAAGTCTATGATTCCTAATCGTAGTGCTCGAAAAGCTATAAGTTCGGCGTTCAAGGGAGTGCAGGACGCTGTGAAAAAAGCTGGTGGTAGGAAAAATATTGTAATACCTCGAGTATTGCCTATCCCACAGAAAACTGGAGGATTTCTACCATACCTTATTCCTGCATTTGCTGGCCTAAGTGCTATAGGCTCTATCACTAATGGTGTAAGTGGAGTTGTCAAGGCTATTAATGATGTTAAAGTTGCTCGAAAACAGCTAGAGAAGAGTGAGGGGCATAATAAAAGAATGGAAGCACTCTTACTTGGAAAGGGGCTGTTTTTAAAACCACATAAGAACGGCTCAGGTCTACATTTAAGGCTTGGAAAAGGTTCAAAAGATGGAAAAAAAAATTTCTACGTAAAACTGCCTCACCAAGCTCTCACAGACTATGACCTCATCAAGTATGCAAAAATTTTGAAAATACCGCATTTTTGTAGAGTTTTCATGAGAAATGCTTTGCCAGCCGATTGCCCACATTTTTCCGAATTAGCAATAGTCAATCTCGATGATAAGGATGGTCCTGGTACTCACTGAGTTGCCTATAGAAAGCGAGGCAATAACGTGACGTATTTCAACAGGTTTGGTGACCTACAGTCACCGATTGATCTACTGCTATGTCTTGGTGTTAGATGTATCAAATATAATTATGAAAGGTTCCAAGATTTTGGTACATACAACTGCGGCCATCTTTGCTTAAGCTTTCTTTGTAAAAAACTTCATTATCAGCCAATATAAATGTATCCCAATACGCAAGTAACATTAGTCATTGACAAACCGTCATGGAAGAATCATTGACATTGAGTTTATCAGGAACATCATCTATTCTTGAAGCACAATATTTTCCACCTATCGAGTTGTCACCAGCACATAACTAAGTTATTGGTCTAGTATAACTCCTAACTTTTAGTTCAATTCCAAATATCGACGAAGGTAATAATAAGTTTTACGTATGCGATCAAGTGGTTGTTTCTACAACTGGCAGCTACGATATTCAAGATATTGAGTCATTTCTGATCGACGTGTTACAACCCGACGATATAGCTATTAGCATCAAACTAAATACTAATACTCTTCGCAGTGTGATAACGTGTAGTCATACTATTGAGTTCAGGCCAAAAGATTCTATAGGCCGTCTTTTAGGCTTTACTGAACGAATTCTTAGAGATACCAGTTCTCACATCTCAGATTTACCTGTTGCTATTCTCAAGGTTGACACATTGAGAGTTGAGTGTAATACCACTAGTGAAGCCTCCATCAACAGAGAAAAAGTTCATACCATCCACGAGTTTTTTCCTACTGTACCACCGGGATACAAGATTGTCGAAGTTTCATCGCGAATCATTTATTTACCCGTTGCTGTTAAAATTATAGATCATCTTCAAGTACGGATTATTGATCAGGGAGGTAACTTGATTAATTTTTGTGGAGAAGTTATAAATACAAGACTACACTTAAAACAACTCCACTGAAATGGGCATAGTGTACAACAATAGTAAAGTTGGACAAGGCTATGAAGAAAAATTAACAAGGGTGAGGACGAATAGTCATCCACGAGACAACAAAATTGGACGAAGCTATAAGAATGAACCAAAATGGATGAGACGGATCAGTCGTCGACGAACGCTCAAAGCGTTAACACGTCACAACGTGCAGTTCTTAAAAAACCTAGACCTAAAAGTAAGAGCTCTTGATGGCAAATAACTTGTGCTTTTTTTTGCTGCCTGCGAACGAGAAAAAGTTGTGATGGAAGAGATTTTTTGGATTCAGTTAGGTGTCGTGTTTCATGAGTCGGTTGCATACTACGAAATTCATGCACATCGACCCCACATTGCATCAGCATTTTATAGCAGTGATGAAATTCGCATCTCAATTCAATATCAAGATTTATGTATTTTACCCTCTCAAAGTTCCCTATGTATTTCTGGACATATAACAACTAGAGATAATAAATCTCTTGAGAAATCAAAGCTTGAGCATTAATAACGCCATCTGCCATCTGTTTGAAGAAATACGATATGAACTAAATGGTATAGAAATTGATAGGTGTAAGAATGTTGGATTGATAACTTTAATGAAAGGATGGATATCTTTCTCTCCCAGTCAGAGTTTAATGCTTGAAAATGCTGGTTGGATAGACATTGAAGATACAAAATCTATTATCAATGATCATTCTTATTTTGAAGTGTCAATACCTTTAAGTATGATATTTGGTTTCGCTGAGGACTATCGCAAAGTTGTGGTTAATGCAAAACATGAATTAATTCTCACAAGATCAAGAGATGATGTTGGCGCCGTTATTCAAGTACCTGAAAATCAAATTTTCGGAAAGTATTAGCTTAAATTGACTCAAATTAAGTGGCTTGTGCCTTACATAACTGCATCAGACAGGCGAAAAATTCGTTTGCTTGATGTTATTGCAAAAGACAAGACTATTTCTATGAGTTTCCGCAATTGGGAGTTGTATGAGTATCCTCTTTTTCCAAAAACTTCTAGGCATGTGTGGACTGTCAAAACTTCCAATCAGTTGGAAAAGCCTCGTTTTGTTATTTTGGGCTTTCAGAATAAGAGAAAAAATGATCGTGCTTTTAATGCCAGTCTCTTTGATCACTGTAATATCAGCAATGTAAAGCTTTTCTTAAGCTCACAGTACTATCCTTATGGAAATCTTAATCTTGATATTAATAAAAATCAGTTTTCAACATTATATGATATGTATAAGAATTTTCAAGCCACCTACTACGGGAAAGAACCAGAACCTATGCTGAATAAAAAAGATTTCATCACACACATGCCTCTTATGGTAATTGATTGCTCTAAGCAGAATGAAGCATTGAAAAGCGCGCCAGTGGACGTGCGCTTAGAGTTTGAAGCACGAGAGCATTTCCCGGAAAATGTATTTGCTTACTGTCTCATTCTACACGATCGCATCGTAGAGTACAATCCTATTAGTGGTGACGTGAGAGAACTTGTTTAAGCACGTATATAAAATTAAAAAAAAACAAAACTAGCAGTGAAGTCAGTCTTTATCATGATGGAGTACATGGTGGACATGCAGGGCTTTAAGAAGCCTGGCAACGATAATGTGCTTAAAGAGTTGGCGATTCTTTTACTCCATGGAGATGATGAGCCTCAAGTATTTCTCTTCAAGCCACCATTTCCTTGGCACAAACTAAATGATAAATACAAACATGAAAATTTATGGCTTGATTTATCCTATCATGGATTAGATTGGCAATCAGGTGTTATCGACTACACAGAAATCAGTAATGTTCTTCGGGAGAATCTTAAAGATGCTAAGAAGATTTTTGTGATTGGAGAAGTGAAGAAAAGGTGGCTCGAAAGGTTTAATTTTCAAGTTGATGATATGGTTGATTATCCAAAGTTTGAACTCCCAACATTAGCTACTGCATGTCCTCACCATAATGGTGCGTATAGATCTATGTGTGCCACCCACAATGTCAAACGAATGAAAAAATTCTACTTTCATATCGAATGGGAAGATGTTACTGATTCTGAAGAAGATGTGTAGTAAAAAAACTCAATGAAACTGTATTTCTTTTCAAAATTATGTGATGAATAAATGTATTGAATTATATTGTTGTTATTATTTATGTAGCCTTTCCCTTAAAACTAGTTTAAGATTAAAATATTAAGAACCGATGATTCATTCTGATAAAACACACACTGGCGCAGTGCCTACACTAACGTGTATATAAACTAATTTCGGTGCAGAGTGCTGCTTAATTTATCACGCAGCATCAAACGTGACGGATACGCGTTTACATCGCAGTAAGTACGACGCTTTTGAGCTGCAAAATTAAAATGGAGTTTAACGAGAACTATGTTATTGAGATTAGAGGTTTTCTGGACGCTTCTCGACAGTTTTTACCAAAAGAAGTGGCTGTGGTGTCGCTTATGAGACCATCGATCAGCCATTGGATTGTGCGGCCCCCATGCAATTTTTCCACCTTACATATGGACGTGCGCCAAAACAACGACTTTCAGTCGAAGCAAGTGCATGGACCTCGCTGGTTTGAGGGTGATTGTTCCATTAGAAAGTTACAGCAACATTCGTACACTGTAGCAAAGAATGCACATCAAATTTCCGTTTGTGAAGATAATACAGCCACTTATTTGGAATCGACCATAGGGTGTACTGCTATTAACATTCAGCAGTATATGGTGCCATCGCGTCACATTCTTAATATGGGATATTCAACAAAGGCGTTAATGTGTGGTACTCATGATGTACAAAAAAGTCTACGTTGAAAGCAATATTGCGCATTTGGTAAAGCTCATCAAATAAAATTGTGGCTTTGCTCTTTGGTGAAAAGTAGCATTGAACCAGACTCAGAATGTTTTTTAGACGCGCTCAATAGTTATAAGAAGAAATTTTCTAAAACGCTTCCCAGTTGGGATACTGTTGACGAAATTAATGCTAATGATACTGATACTGATAGTGACTCTGAAACTGATACTAATGTTGGTGTCAAAAACGATGACCGTATGTAGGCAAAAAAAAAAAAAAGAGTAAAGCATAAAATTTAAGATCAAAAAATTAAAGTACATCTTGCCGTGTGGTAGTACAAAGAAATTAGCGCCGTCTTATAAGCTGATGAGAATTTGCGTATTGCTTCAGTTATCCCTTGGCGATTGATCACGCAACATCAACAACATGGGTCTGATCTTTAGCAAACCAAAATATGAGAGCCTCAGTAAGGAGGAGAAGGAGGAAGATTAAAATAGCCAAAAACCTCTTTTAAAAAAGCACGTTGAGGCATCTCAACCAAAATTAAAGGGAAATTATTATCTTACTAATATATAAAGCAGAAGCGCTAAAACCGTTGTAATCGCTAACCGCGAAAACTACTGAACCGATTTTGATGAAATTTTGCACACTGATTCATGATACTTCCTAGATGGTTTTAGTATAATTTTTATCTTAAAAAATTTAATAGCAATAGCAATAAATGAGCTCAAAGTTTTGCAAAAATACGCCAGCTTTTCACTTTAGTTCAGTAAAGTCCGCTAGGTGGCGTCGACATAAAATCGAAGCTACCTGCAACATAATTAAATAAGTGTGGTTATAATAGGCCGGGGCGTATCTATAATTGTACAGTCGAGCTTCGGCAGCTCAACAAGCTGTACAGAAAATGCTGATGATAGTCCTGCAGCTGGGTTTCCCGGTTACGGACAACACTCTTCTCTAAGAGGAAGGGACCTCAGTGTCCCTTCACCCTGAATCTCGACGAGTGCATTAAAAAAAAAAAAATTAATTCCAACCGATGCCGTCTGCCAGAATACCAGGAGACATATCTAGCCAGAGCACAATCTGCACCAACTCTTCAGAGTTGTATGGCAGTCCCAACATCCCACCTGGTATAGTTAGAAAATTTGTGGCTACAAATGTAAGCAAGGAAAAACAGCTCTGAGGAGCACGGGAAGCCACAACGGCTACCTTCTTGGTCGTCGCGTCCCCAACGCGCTTACCCACATGTTCCCGTCTAAAGATGAGCAGTTGGTTATCCGGGGGACGACCCGAGACGAGATATTCTTTGGTTAGCGGCGTACCTCCCTCCATCACAGTCTCCGTACATCGAGACTCCCAGGGTAAGAATCAAGCATCCCGTAGCCAGCTCTTTATCATCAGGAATAATAATAAAGAATAGCCTGGAAGTTTCACCACTGGCGCTTTTTAGGGCCAGTATAAGTATTTACGTTCTCTACTTAACCATCATTTTCATCGGTTCTTTTTAGGGGCCGCATAAGTGTAAACTACCTTGCCAACAAATACATTTTCATTACCATTTCCGGAAGCAATTCGTCGACTAAAAGACTATATTAACTAAAGACGGGCACTATTAAACCAAGTCAGCTATTCACTGGCAGACGTCACCTGCGGAGTTGTTCTTCGCAAGGCTGGAAAACCCGGTGACCGACGACTATATTAACCTCTTGACTCTAAGCATTTAACCAGGAATCACTGATCCTCTCCAAGGTCTGTGCTGGGCAAACCTATAACAGCTATAAAGGAAAAAAAACTTGAGCCAACGGGACAGCCTCCACTGGACAAGTATCACTAACCAATTTCCCCATCTAAAATCACCAAAACAACTGAATCTGCAAATAAAAAAGGTGCTTTAGACACCAACGTCTTCGACGTTATACCGGGAGACGTCGGGAAAGAGCACTACAACTAGCCCCAAAGCTTCGGACTTTGTAATTTTTCTCCCAATTAGTCTGGGTCTTCAACAGTAAGCCAGAGAAGATCACCCTGAGGTATCCAGGCAGTCACAATTGCTGTTAACTGCAGTCAAGAAAGAGTTAACTTAAGAAGCTCACCGGTCTTTTTTAGGGTCATCAAACGTCGAACTACCTTGCCAACAAATGTATTTAAATTAACAAAGTTGACTGAAAATAGCCTTTAGGGGTCATAAAAGTCGTAAGCATGCCAATAGTCGCAAAAGGGTATATAGGAAAGAAAACTTCAAATGTATCTAATGAATACAATTTGAGGCGTCAAAAAACTGACGCAGAAAATTTATCAAGATTGAAACAGCAACGTCAAAATCGACAACTTAAGAGTCCATTACGTGAGAGATCAGCTTTTCATTGTACCCTCACAGCAATCTCTAAAATCTTTAAAGATCCTACTTCAGATTTTTAAATAAGTAGAAAATGTATTTCTGTTTTTGTGGCAATAAAAATGTTGGGTTTAAGGTCCAGGTCTTTGTTGCTCTGGTAATAAAATTGTGAGATATGAGAAAAAAAAATTTTTTTTTAATATAAATTTTTTGGGGGTTTAAAATCTTAACAGCTTTTAAAAATAGCCCTTTTCGTGAATTACACAGAAGAAACTGTAAATAAACAACTTATAGCCATCGATTATTTTATGGCATAAAGAACGCACGGTACTTTTCAGCATAATTATTTTTTTTAATTTTTACACCTTATTATTTGACCTAATAAACTATATGGATTCCGAAAAAATATGTTTTTAATAAAAAGATTTTTGTTCTGAGATGTATCGGGAATATGTGTTAAATTTTCTAACTAAAAATGTTTCACATTACATGTCAACGCACTACGGTGTTTTATTTAGTAAGTCTCGAGCGAAGCCGAGACGGGGGGCTGCTAGTTCCAAAAATATTCGCTCTAATCCAAATAAAGATGGATATAATATATTGAAAAAAAAAATCAATAACCATGAAATTCTTGTGTATTTTTTTTCAAGCTTTCAAAAAGATATTTGTATTAAATTTAAAGTTTTGTTATCATTGAAACCCATTAACATACTATCCTAAAAATCTCAAACTTAAATTTATAAGCTGGCTGAATTCCTTGGCAAGGTACTGCGTTGAGTACGCCAACGTTTGTCGCAGCCAAACGGGATACGCGATCCGCTACATCCACTGATAAGAAATACACATTCATGCTGGATCATCTTTATCTCGCGCTGTACTTTGGGCTTGTCACCTACACCTTTCGGACCCATCCTGATGACGTCAGAGCTCGATTCGCGGTCGGAAAGAAAGGGAGCCGTCAGTACCATCCGATGTCACAGTATTCGGAAGAGGCCCCCTTCCCCTGACGTTACCATCCAAGTAGTCCGCACCACCCACCACCCCTACTACCTATACCGCCCGTGCCCCTCCTCCCACCACCCTATCAGCCTCTCCCCCACCACCGCCTCTCCTCTACCGCCCGATCAGCCTCTCCCCCCACCACCGCCTCTCCTCCACCGCCTCTTCTCCACCCACAGCTATAGCTAGAGCCTCTTCCCCACCACTACCTTAGGGGGGGAGCTGGGGGGTACCAGAACCGCCATGGTTTACCTACTACTGTTCTAAATGCTTTCACAAAAACATATAAATTTGGGTTAGCATAGTAAAACAAGCTTATATGCGTTTGAATCTATTACTTAAAATTTGTCTATTCCGTGTTGTTTCATCTATATAGGCTGTTATGATCATGAGTCATAGTCTGTCAAAAAATCTGACTGCATGATAGGAACAAATCTAAGTAAATATTACCTGTTATAGTGAAAGAAAGTAGTAACAAATGTATCGGAAATTTTCATTCAGTACATACGCGTACACATAGTTACGATTCACAAGTCATTGATTCTCTGAAGTTTTGGCACCACAAAAAGCATTGATACAAATTTAACTGCTACATCTCAAATTCATTACCATAATCTAAGCACTACAGATTCGCTAATTAATATAAAGCAATGATTTGTACAAGATATAGCTAAAAAATTGGCATGAATCATCGATCTAGTAAGAGGATACAACTAAGCCATCAGTTATAATGACTGGGACGTCTGTCAATCATCCTGTTTAATGACAAATTTGCAACTCGACATTGTGGTTTCTGCTTTTGGATAGCGTTAGATCTATGTGGGGTACTGGTTTCAAGGTTGTTACGCTGCAGGAATGCTAATTTAAAATTTGTCGCTGATGTTAGTCGGTTGGATCACATATCCCCTATATATAGGGTGTTCGGTCTGTTGTCTTTTACTAAGCAATGATCGTATCTCTTCTTATGCTTCTTAGCATCAGTGTTTTGGCATGGCTGACTAGTGTATATTGCTGGTGATATTTATATCCGTGTGTAGGGGAGTGTAGGGCAGGCCCACCACAAGGGGGGGAGCTAACTGGGACGTTTTGCCCCAGGCCCCAGGTCATGGGGGGCCCCCAAAAAAGATTAAAACAAAAAAATGTATAACCTTATATACTTGCGTTGTGAGCTATTTGGGACAAAAGTGTACAAAAATTTATAGTAAATTTTAGGACTATAGAGTATTTTCTAAATATCTTAATAAATTTCAGTAAAAAGAACGATAATTTTATGATTATATTTATTTATTTAAAATATTATTTTTCTTGCTTTTATTTCCGCAAAATCATCAATGACATCATCATGATCTTTTTTTTTGCTAATTCTTTTTTTATCAATAATATCATACAGTTATTTAAACATAATTGGCCCATACATGACCTTAGATAATTTTTTATGATTTTCAATTTGCTGAAGCCTCGTTCACCAGTTGCAACACTGATGGGTATTATAATAAAGAGACGTAAACAAATACATACTTGAGGTAATACTGTTTGAAGATCTTTTTCATATAGTAAATTGAGCAATTTTAGTGCTGGAAAATTTGTTCCTGGTTTATCAACTGTCAATATATTTTGTATCTTGTACATAAGTTTAAATTCTTTAATGAAACTTTCTTTTTCTATATCTTGAGGATAGCGATCTATTAAAGGTTGCAATAATTTGGATTGGTTTTTCTCTGACAATTCAATAAAATTAAAAAAATTAAGAAGGGGAAAAAAAAGACAACATATGGAATCACTCGTTCTTATCATTTTACTAAAATATGATATAAGGCTATCAATTGCAGTTAAAAAAATTTCTACTTAAAATTTCTGCTCAGGTGAATTTAAAACATCGGACGATACCTCGTCATGAAACTTTTTTGTCATCTTACGCTAAACGTTTTTTTTAACTCGATAGAGATATGCATACTTTTTGCTTTGGATTTAGCTTCGTTGAAGATTGTATTCCAAGAATCACGGATGATTAAGATTTCTTTTAATAAACTTTTTATTTGATCACTGGCTTCTTGTACAGTGATCCTAGAACTTTGAATGATTTTATTTCGATCATTAATTAATTTTAAAATTTTATGCCACGTTTCAGTTAATAAAATAAGTTCAAATGATTGAAAATAATCTATCAATCCAGATACTTCAGCTTGAACTTCAGATGACAAATTTTACGCCTCAATTTTGTAAAGAGAATTGAGAGTTTTTTTGCTAATAGCTCTACAGCTTCGATTCGAACACTCCATCTTGTAGCTGATGCTGAATGAAGAGATACTTTGGCGGTTTTTTTCAAAATTTTCCATCTGGCAGGACTTGAGGAGAATATGTTATATAATTTTAGTACATTTCCAAAGTAAGATTTAACTTTAACGCTTGTCTCCATTGAATGAATTCCGCACAAATTTAGCGAATGAGCCATACAAGAAAAAAAAGTAGCAGAAGGACTCTTTTCTAAAATTCTTCTTTGCACTCCTTTATACTTTTACAGTCATGTAAGAGGCATTATCGTAACTTTGACCTCAAAGGTTCTGAGAATTAATTTGATAATTTTTCAGACTTTCCAATATAACGTTGAAGATATCTTCGTCCGTTTTTTTTACAATCGATTAACTCCAGGAATCTTTCGTGGATTTCCCATTTATTGTTATTTTCAACATACTTAACAGCTATAATAATCTGCTAAGTATGCGATACATCTGGAGTGCTGTCAACTATTTACTATAAAAATAAGCCTTTTCAATTTCAGACAAAATCGTTTTGTTAAACTTATTAGAACAAACTTCTAAAAACTCATTTTGGCTTTTCCAAGGCATATAATTAATAACTCTTTTTTTTATTTTGTCGACTTCCTAATACATATTCTAAGTGGAGTTTTAAATCAGGCTTATATTTACCAATAAATTTTACAGTTGATAAAAATAAACCACAATTTTCGTGTTCGATGGTAGATTCTTTCCCCCGAAAAGGTAATTTATTTTCAGATAAAAAAAGTATAACCTCAATTAAACTGCGTAAAATGTTTTGTCACTTTTCTTTCTCAATTCTAATGTTTTGTTCTAAAGCTTTATCTTTATCTGATGTAGATAAAAGATTACTTTTGCACTCTTTCCACAGAAGATAATCATTAATATGCTGAGAACTACTTTCATGATTAGAGACTTTTTTGCTCAGTTTTCTCCAATTATCGTCAAAGCCACTACCTTCTACAATAAATTTAGATGTACCAGGATTTTTATCTATCGATCGGAACAAACAACATGGAAAACAAAATAGTCCTGACACAAATGTTCTCAAAACTAACCAATCTCGATCAACTTTATCTCCGTTTTGTAGCTGTATTTTAAAAATATCTTTCGGAAATTAACGATTTAATGAATCTCGGGGGAATTCTGATGGATGGTTTGGCAAACTTTTTAATATAACAAAGTCTCTCTCACATTGAGTAATACTTTACGACGTACCAGGATGATTAGTTATGGTTTGAGATTTTTCTATTGAATCATCAGACTTCTTTTTCTGAAGCATCATATTTGTTATATAATTATTCTTGAGTTTTATTAATAAAATTTTCTAAATAGTTATCAATTGAGTCACTTGAAGTATTACTTTCTTCTTTTTGATAACCATCTTGAACATCTTTACTACCGTAAGATATACCAAAGTGATCTAAGGTTCTTCTATTTTTTAAATCTTCTGCTTTCTCTAATTTTTTTATTTTTTCCTTCAGATCCACTTAAGTAATTCCACTTCATTTCCAAAAAATCTAAAGAATTCATATATTGATATTAATTTGAATGAGAAGAAGAGTATAAAAAATATTATCAAGCTTTAATATTATATATCTAGTTAGTAAGTTTTATAACTTAAATTATTATTAGGTTTCTGAATCTACTTGATTAGCTTAGGTCAGCTACGAATGAATGTTATTTTTTTACATTAATATTGTATTCAGATTGTGACAATGACATGCTAAACACCGTGTACACATTACCTGCTTGAACAAAAAAATAGTGCACGCTTGATGACGTCTTTCTTTTTTTTTCATGCGTGCAAGATATAACATTTCAAAAATATTAACACGGTATTTTTCAACAAAAAAAGTTGATGATGATTTTTTGTCCGAAAACTGTTGAACGATTTTTTTGTTCAAGAAAACTAATATTTCTTCCGAAATAACAAGTTGCGATGTTATTCGGTCAATAAAAGGTTCACAATTTTTCATGTTAGACAATATGTTAGAGCTGAGAGGGTTTGTATACGCATCCCGTAGCGTACGCGAAATATTGCGCGAAACAGTGCGCAAAACGAGAGGGTGGTCCCTTTTTTCCGTTCATCTTCCTGATAAGGGTGCGTTCAAAAAATAACCCATCTGATGAAGCGCAGAAAGTATAATTATTGACGGTAAATTCTTTTCTGACATTAGAGAAGAGAGCTATTAGCATTTAGTGTATACGACACCAGGCATGTATATATATATACACAGAGCTTATGCGACGCGGTAAGCAAAATGCTAATAACGCTCTTCTCTACTGTCAGAAAAAAATTACCTGTCAATAATTATATTTTCTGCACTTCGAAGGATGGGTTATTTTTTGAACATGCCCCTATAGTGTCAGGAAGATATACGTGGAAAGGAGGCCAGCTTCTCGTTTCGAGTACCGTTTCATGCACGCTACGGGGTGCGTATACACACACTCATCTATTGAATATCTGATGACTAAAATCCTATGATTTTGTGTACAGAATATCATATGTAAAATATTGTGCGTGAAACGAAGAACCAACCCACTCGGTTCCACTGTATTTAATATCTCTTTTAAGGATTAAACAACGTATCAAGCAAGCGTTGCATAAATTATAAGAAGGTTAACTTTTAATGAGTTGCTCTGTTATGTCGAAGTGATTCATTTCACGAGTATATAAACTTGTTATGTAAAAAAGCGGGTATTAGGCTTATAATATTAATACAAGTACTTACATTTTCAGATACTGATAATTTACTTCTTTGTACAGATCCTTTGTTTTAAAGGAAAAAGCTCACTTTAAAGCAATAAAATTTGACACAAATCAAAGAAGTACATCTTATGTTACAACTTTAACAATACAAAATTCAGTTAGCCTGCTCCCTGAGTATAGTATCTTTATCTCTATTGAATAAGTACGAAACAGATAATTCAAGTAAAACAGAATTGGATGCCAGAGCTGAAGGTAATACTTAGCTTCTTTACCTGAACCAAGTGATCAGTTCAGGTTATTCGAGTTAAGGTGCCTGTACATAGACGTCTGAGGGCAGTTGTAGGTACTTTTAACTTTATGTGAGCGCGCCTTTAAAAATATTAAGACTTTTAGCCAAAGTATTGGTGGGATATTGAATTAAAATTAATGAAGAATGGGCCTGATCACATAATGCATTCGCTCGCGAATGCTACGCTATTGCATGGCATTGTCGTAGGTCGTAGGACTAGCTAATATTTTTAAGCGTATGTACATCAGTATTTATAACATTCCAGAAATTTGTCTTTTGTGTCATGTTAACCCAACTAGTAGAGCTACAACGGTATATCTTATCAATATAGGTATATCTATGTACAAGTATAGGTCCAAACGAGTCACGAGTAAGCACATTAATAACGTTCTTGAAATGATGTTGAAGAAACAATTTAACAAGCAAAATGCATTTGATGGATGCACTCTCCTTTGTACTACAATCATTATTATTATTATTATTATTGTTATTATTATTATTATTATACAACAAAATATTTTTCAACATTTTTATTATTTAATTTTAATTAAATTAAACTCATTTCTCATGTAAAATAGGAATGTTGAAGTTAATCCTCTTTTCTTAAAGAAGAGTAATTTGATGTCTTCTTTTGTGTCTATTCTTGTTACTCTTATCCGAAGACCTTTTAAAACAAACTTCACAGCTACACATTTTTTCATTGTTGTGTGTACGCATATGGGCTGTCAATTGATCGTTGCGAGCATATTCATGATTACATACATTACATGTAAATTTCTTATTAAAATGAACATTTTCATGTCTAGCAAGGTGATTTTTAGTTTTAAAACACTTGTCACAAATTTCGCAGATGAAAGAACGTGCGATTGTATGTACACAAGCAATATGATTTTTTAATGTTGCTTGAGAAACAAATAATTTTTCACATTGCACACATTTTTCTTTCTTCTCTTGAAAATGCAAGTTCATGTGAATTCTTAGATTGACTTTTTGAGAAAAAGATTTTTGACAGTGATCGCACACATATTTTTGGGTTTGATCATGGATTACTGTATGTTTGTTTAATAAACTTTTATATTTAAAATCCTTCTTGCATATTAAACATTGATATTTATTTTTCTCAACTTTTTCCATGTTTCTTATTTCAGCAATCTCTTAAGTCTAATCACAAGCTTCCTGAAAATTAAAACCGATATAATGATATTCCCTTTTTATTTGCTAGCATTTTATTCAGATAATAATAAAATTACTCATTAGAAGACTAAAAAAAAAGGTTATGTTTAGATTTGTTCATGAGTTTATTTCGTATGTTATACTTATACAATGTTAATGTTTTCCTGTTTTACTTATTTAACTTTAGATAATTTTTACATTTTTAATGCAAACTCGTTCATTTAACAGTTTTTGTAGAATGGTAGTAGGTAGCTGCGATCAAAACTTTGAGAAACAAACAAATTGTAGAACGGTAGTAAGTAGCTACGATCAAACCGTTGAGAAACAAACAAAATATGTATAAATATAGACAGCAACTGTGTATGTAAAGGTATTATGACCTGGGCATCAAGAAAATAGTAAGGGCCATGCGCACATGCGCAGTAGCAGTACGACTTGGGAATCAAGAAAAAATGTGCTATTAATAGGCGCGGTGACAACACATGCAAGTTTCAGCTGTTTCACATGTAATGTAATTATATATGTATTACAAGCCTTTGGTATTTATTTATTATTTAAAATAAATAAGTGACTTCTAACGCATCAAACAAAATTGACTTTGTTTACACATATCGATAAGTATCGATATATGTAATATACATATTTACATAATTTTTGGACCAAATTAATACTTGTAAGTATACATTTCTTTTTAATAAGGTTGCCCTAACCTCTATTAAGATGTCACAACAAATTTATAATTGCGATTAATTTTTTATTTTGTTTATTTTTAAATTACAGAACTTCAGAATATTGGAAACAGTCCATAATTATTTGCTGAACAGGTTTCTCCAGTTTTAGATATTTCCTATTCGGCTTCCACTTTCAACAAATATTTCATAATCACAGGTAACTAATTGCTTAATATTTATACTATTTATAATTTATTGTATCATAAGAAGACAAGAGAAAATTCATGGTTATCTTAAACAAAACTAATATAAAGATAAAATAACAAATAATAGTTTCTATAATTAAATTTACTACCATTTTATTGCTAAAGTGAGGACAGATTTTTTATCATTAAATTTACAAGTTAAGGCTAAGATTCTTATTTCTGTTCACTTAAGATTTCATTTGTAGAAATAATAATTATACTGTATTAACATGAACTGCTTTTGAGATTTTGCACCTTCTTAAAATATCAAGTTATAGAAAATTCAGATTTTATTATTTTTTTATTTTATTTATTTGGCTTACATATTAAGACAATTTTAACTTATAGATTTAATATGAGGAAAAAAATGTTTAACGTGAGTTCACATTCATATGCAATTGTCTAATTATCTGCATAATTTTAGTTGATTCAGTTTACTGTACATTTTTCTATTGAACTGCTCCTCAAATATACTATACTGCTTCATCAATTATCATTTAAAAATTTTATTTTCATATAAAAGCAATTAATTTACATTGAGTTACTTTTGGTATATATATTTTTGGTATTAAGTTACAATACATGAATGCCGATAAAAATTCTCAATTAATACAAAAATTGCTACTAATTATGTTCAATAAAGAAGCAACATTCATTTTTTGATACAGCTATATTTGAGAAAAAAACATTGAAACTTTATACTCATATTTTATTATAGGTTATTATTGTTTATTATTTGTTAAACTTTTTTGTTCCACTAATATGTAGTATGCCTTGACATGTAAGAATTATTGGTTGCATTGGAGCTAATATTCGTGAAGCAGACAACTCAAAAATCGGTGGTCAAAATATATAAAATATCTTTATAATACTTTTTGCATATATTTTGTGTAAAATGTGATTTAACGCTCTATTATTAAATAATTGAATGAGGTTTTTCTTTCTACTGTTTCGGAAAAAAAAAATTCCTGTGAAAGAAAAGACAAAGTGTAAAAAAAAGCAAAGTATGAAAAAAAAGTTTTTTTTTGCAATTCTGTACGTAAAATGCGCTTTTATGTACCATTTTTCGTGTGCCAAATGAGGTTTTTTTCTACTTTGTCGTTTGTCATATTTTCTTCTTTATTCAATGTTTTAATTCTTTTTTAACTTTAATATCTGATAATAGTGATGGATTAATGTATAAGTTTTATACCGCATTTTGACCATCTTGACTCAAAGAATGAAATAGTATTTCACTCGATATAGCAGCTTGTCACTGTCAATAGATATGGTGGTTTGAGTGCAGATATTGGTGTTTTTATTGACCCAGAGTCCCATTTGTGTTGCTGTCTCGATGGGGCTTCGCCCCCCCCCCTAACCCTCATGGCGGAGGCTTCGCACCTCGCACCCTCACCAAGGGCTGCTGCCAATGGACCCCAGACAACGTTTGTTACAAAACATTGGCTTTAACCACATTTGATTATTGCATTGTACACACTCATTGCAAAAAATAGCGTACGCAACTCAGGCGTAGCGATTTTCGTACTCATGTAATCGGCATGCATTCGTCATCGATGCCGGAGACACGTAAATGCCGATTACCACTCGCGTCGAAAAATCGCATTTTACGCACTTGTAGCATAAAATACTGTTTCAAATTAAAAAATTTTTTTTCAAGGAGTTATTAATAATAATGTTTTTTTTTAACATTCTACAAAAAGTTTTTTTCTCTTAAATAATTTAACGAATCCTTATTATTTTGAATATGCAAATTGGTGAATAGTATTAATTTAAAAATATTTTTTTAGAATGTTTATGACGTATTATTTAGTTCAACAAACTAACAATATGTATCAATGAATGAAAATTACTAATACTTATAAATCAATGAGATAGGGTGATAACATTAACCTCGTTTCTACCCACGTTTAATCTCGAATCTAGGTTTTCAGTTTATTTCATTATCATAAAAATTGACAACAGCTGATATGTATATGTAAACATACAAAATTGAAGAACCGTGCGGTGTAGCCAAATCTTAACCTGCCGCTCGTTTTTCCGTAATTCGCAAATATTCCTCCTTCCCCCGCTAACTGTATAGAACGTCTTTAATTTGTGTAAATAAATTGTTTTATTTATTCTAAAAATATATTATCTGAAAAACTACTATTTATCGATGTGCATACTGGAATTATTAAAGATTTATAGAACCATTCAAGTTCATTCAAATTTTTCCATCAAGAAAAATTTTTTTTTTGTAAAATGTTATAAAAAAAGTTCTTATTATTATTTACTCCTTAAAAAATAATAATTTAAGAAGAAAAAAATGTGCATTTTACTATATAAAGTACTATCAAAATATATATAGATATTTTATATATTCTGACTACCGATTCTTAGGTGGCCCACTTGACAAATTTTATTTAATTTATAAAATATGTATCAAAAACAAAAGTTGATTAACTCATGATTCTTTCTTTTTCAGGTTACTGTTAACGTGATCAAGATTTACAATATGCTTTATTGAATATTTCTATGGCATGGAACATTAATTTATAATATAAACTTTGATATTGCAATACTACTTCTTGATGTTGATTCTTTAATACAAATACATTTGTAAAAAAAATACTTTATTGTCTTTGTTTTTACTATTACCACTAACAAATTTATGATGGTTATAATTTTAATATAATTTAATATTAAGGCAAACAGCCAAAATCCAAACAACCTCAAAGCCTAAAACCAAAATCCAAGCAACCACAAAGCCTAAAGTCAAACAGCCGAAAGCCAAACAATCACAAAGCCTAAAACTAAAAGCTAAACAGCCAAAAGCCAAACAACCACAAAGCTAAACAGCCAAACAACCACAAAGCCAAACAGCCTAAAGCCAAACAGCCGAAAGACACAAACCAAAAGACCAAAAATTACAAAACCAAACAGCCAAAAGCTAAACAGCCAAACAGCCAAGAGTCTAGTAGCCAAAAGCCAAATTATACGTCCAAAAAACTTTAACTAAATTGATTACGTAACCTAAATATTTTGATATATTCAATAGTCAATATGAATATTAACCATTTACGAAATTTTGATGATTACGGTAAAAATCGGGTTATGAATGATTACTTAGATGATGCAGACATCGATTATTTTTTTCAGTTAATGACTAATTACTCAAATTATAAGCTCTTTAAAATATTAAACTTGTATTTGGGCTTAAATTCCGTACATGAAGTTCCGAGATATGAAAAACATATTCAAATTATATACTTAGTTTCAGATACTGATGATCCTGACCCTGTTGGTCACTATGTAACTTCATTTTATGACACTGAATTCATTTATATTTTTGATTCTCTAAACAATAACAGCCTTCATAAAAATCTTGAAATAGCTTTAAAAATTCTTCATCCTTATTATTTTTGAAAGAATAAACGTGTAATTTTTGTTAATGTTCAACAACAACCGGATTATATTCTTTGTGGTTTTTTTTCAATAGCTTTTGCAGTATCGTTACTATTTAATTTAAACCCAAATGTAATTAGGTACAATGTTAATATGATGCGCCCTTATTTATTAAAAATGCTTGTTAATAAGTCTATTGAACATTTTCCTTGTACTGTTAGCTCAATTCCTTTAAACATTACACCCCGACCTTTGTACGATAAAAATGCGATTATAAACAACCAATGTCTTAATGATAATCATATTCATTATTTTCATACAATGGTTCAACAAATTTCTATGTATAAGCCTTGTGATACCGTATATGTAGAACAAGACTATAGAATTTCCTTCGTAGAAGAAAAAAATAAACATATCCAAATTTTATTCCAACGCGGTTCACCAATAGGTCACTTTATCTGTACATATTATGATTCTAAAAGCTTACACGTGTATGATTCATTAAATAATAATTTAATTGACAATAATTTTCTTAAAATGTTAAAAAAGTTACATCCTTACTGTTTTAACGAAAGAAAAGTTCCTATTGTTTTTCACAGAGTTCAGTCTCAAAATAATGCCGTCGATTGTGGCGTTTATGATGTAGCCTTTTTTGTGACACTTCTTTTTGGTTATAAGCCGGAAACTATGACATGCGATCAAACCAAAATGCGTAAACATTTGTTGATAATGTTTCAAAACCAATCGATTGAGCATTTTTCATGTTTTTATATATTTTCTGATAGATGTTTACAATTTTTTTTACAACATCCAACGCAGACTATGACTATATTTCAGTCATCCAATAGTAAAACATCTAAAGCTCTTGAAGAAAGCAATAAGGAAAATTGTCAAAATACTCTGACCAGTGCCAGAAAAAAAAGAGATAATAATTATTATCAAAAAAACAAAGAAAAAATTTTACAAAATCGGAAAGCAAAACGAATTAAAAAATGTCATGACTTCAATAATAATTCCAATTATAATTTAACCAAAAATAATCACTCAATAATTGTTGATACTTATGCAAATACTACATCTAAATCATTAGATAAGCAGCATCAAAATGACAGTGGAAAAGATTTATATTCGATTACAACGTTGGCAACCACAAAAAATAGTAATCTAACACAAATATCTTCAGAAGTACATCAAAATCATACTAAAGAAGATATTTCAACTTTATTTTATAATGAGTCGATTATAAATGTGCAACAACAGAATCAGACTAAATTGAATTTAAAATATTCCTCTGAAAGTAATAAATTTAATGCAAATAAAAGAACTGATGTTTTATCTAGTAGTTCTTATGTTGACAAAAAAAGTGTTAAAAATAAAAACTACTATAAAAAAAACAAAGATAAACTTTTAATAAAAATAAAGAAATATAAAAAATTAAATAAAGAAGACATAACTAAAGATAAAAAATCATATTATAAAAAATGAAGGACTATCACAGCATTACAGAGAAAAAAAAAAAACAATATTTTAATAATTTCTATCATAATTTAGAAAAAAACATTAAAAAGAATAAATTTAAATTAGCAAATAAAATTTAAGAAAATACAACATTATTGAGATTAAAAGTAGTACTAATGTATTATTTAAATGTAAAGAAAAATACGTAAAAAATATTATGGCTAAACTAAATAGTAATAACACAGAGTCCAGACTTGAAGCCGAATATTTATTTTCAGCCTCTGTTAACATGAAAGAAAATTATTCTTTTAAGGCTAAAAAAACTTTAAATAATTTAAAAAAGACTGTTGAAGTGTCATTATGTAGATTAGGTAATATTATAATAGAAGACAATATAGAATGCGCACTAACAGCCTTATGCGGCTTACCAAAACATACTTCTTCCTCAGAACCATACTATTCAGAAGCTGCGTATAATTTCAGATATGGCTTATTCCATGATTGTCATGACGATACTAATAATAATAATAAAAATAATAACAATAATAACAATAATAACAATAATAACAGCATAGATAAACTAATCGTAAATCAAAAAGGACAAATTATAAATCTATTACCTGTTACAAAAGAAAAGAGAAAAAATGTTAAAACTTGGGTATGCGATAATTATTGTAAAACTGTTTATGTTGATGTTTTACAGTGCCTTCAATCGTTATTTACAGAAATTCTTGAAAATACTTTTATAACTGCACACAAGATGCTTGCGCGAATAGATCTATGTTCAGCTATGTCATGCAATGATAATAAACTCGGTCATCCAAATATTTGTTACGCTCAACCACTGTTATGCACTTCGAAATTCTTAAAACTACAAGTTTTATCTTTACATTATCCTAAATTACGGACAATAAAAAGATTATTATATGAATTAAAACGTTTTTATTCACTTATTACCAGAATAGATAGTGCTTTAAACAATGTGGACGTTCACTATTTAAAGGATATTGCAGAACAAGCGAAAGTACAGGGTGTACAGTTAAAAAGTAATAAATATTATAATCAAGTTTCTTTAAATGAAACAGTATTAAAAGAAAAATTCCTAATGGGTATAAAAGAGTACACGAAAATTGTTACAGATCCACCTTTCATCCCTTGTATTTCGTGTGAAAGGCTGTTTTGTGCCAGAGACTTTGAATCATTTGATAAAAAAACTGAAAGAAATGTGGCTTTCGAATCACTAGGTATAGAGTGTGATAATCTTTTACAAAAAGTAAAAGATTTGCAAGATTCAACTTCTTGTATTGAAAGTTTTATTTGCAGATCTTGTTTAACTAAATTAAAAAAAAATCTTATGCCTCCTAATTGCGTATTGAATAAGCTGTGCGTGAAAGAAGTTCCAGAAGAAATAAAAAATCTTAATATGTATGAAAAAATTTTAATACAACGAGCAAAGGCTTTTCAAACTATTCAAAAAACGGATAGTGTTATGAACAAGAACTTACCTCATTATGTTAAAATCGAAGAACATTTCATTTACCTCTACCATTAGAGGAAACATTAAAAAAAATTTGTCCTGACACTGATGTTCTAAATGCAAATCACGAATTGTATATATTAGTAAGAGGTAATCCGTCTAAGAGTAAAATGATTTGAGAAGATTATGTCGATATACAAAAGGTATTGCGGGCTCTGGCGTGGTTGAAACAAAATAATCCTATTTATGAAAAAATTGACCTTCCATTTGGACCAGAAAAACTGTTTGATAACTTAAAAAATCAACTCGAATATGAAATTGAATTTGAAAAAGCTGTCAGCGAAACTCACATTAAAGATGTTAACTTGAAAGAAGATTTGATGCAGCATCAACCGTTGTTAACTCAAAAATCTCAGACTGACTCATTTTATGATCACTACACTATTTATCCTTTACACGACAAAAAAAAGAATGAGTCAGACACTACGTTGTATCAAATGTTACAAGTTCATGCTTTTGTTTTAGATAATCACAGTAAAGATTTGGATATTAAATGTTTTTCTGATTTGTATCCTTATGGGGAAGGAGGTCAAAATGAAAATAGAAATACCAGCTTAAGAGAATGTGATTTTATTAAAAATCGATTGACATCAAAACACTCTCAATTTCAGCTAAATAATCAATATCTTTTCTACTTACTGCATAATAACACAATGCGGCAAATAAATGCTGGAATATTTCAAATGCTTAATGTTGTCAATCCGCTTTACAAATACTCAGTTAAAGATTTTCTTCTTAGATTAAATGACAATCAGCTCGATGCGAACTTGGATACAATTTTTTCTCGCTTACCTGGTACTGAATCGTATTGGAAAAAGGTTCGAAATGACTTAAACTGTATGGTACGTGAATATGGCCCAGCTACATTCTTTGTTACACTCAGTCCTGGAGAATGGATGTGGTCTGAATTAGGGGAGTATATAAAAGAAGTGAATGGATGGACGGATAAACGTTCCATCAGTCAATTAATAGCTGTTGATCCAGTATCAACAGCAAGATTTTTTTACAATGAATTTAAAGCCACATTAAAATATATTTTGTCCTCGTCAAATCCAATAGGAAAAGTTTTACATTATTACTGGGTTCGAGAGTATCAATGTAGAGGCTTACCTCATTATCATTGTTTATTTTGTATAGCAGACACTCCAATTTACGGTAAAGATTCTAACGAAGAAATACAAGAATTTCTATTACAACATATTACATGTCATGTTCCAGATAAACAAATATCACCAGAACTTCATCGTCGCGTTTTAGCTTATCAACAACATAAGCATAATAACTACTGTATGCGCAAAACAAAAAATAAAACTGGATTTAAAAGTGCTTGTCGCTTTGGTTTTTCTCGTCCCATCACAGAAAGATTAATTTTAAGAGAGGTATCACTGGCCATAGCAAACCGTAATAAGTTAAAAAACAAAAGTAAATTTTACGACTTGCCCCGTACAAAAGACGAACAAAACATCAATGATTATATGCCCGCTCTTCTGTTAATTTGGGAAGGAAATAACGATGCTCAATATATTGGCGAGTCTTCTAATCTTTTATTAAAATATGTATGCAAATATAGAACGAAAGGAGAAAAAGGCAATTTAGACATACCAGATATTTCTGCGAATAAGACATTATATAGCCGTTTGTGGGCGTTTGCCGTGCGTGCCATAAGTCATAGAGAGTGTGGAGCGATTGAAGCTGCCGATAGATTATTAGGACACCCTCTGCATGCAACAGATTCTGATACAATCATTAAATGGTTAAATGTTGGTATTGTACGAGGTCGAAAATTGAAACCATACAAAGATATTAAAGATCATCCAGAAGACTGCACAGACATATTTTATGAATCATTTGTAGATAATTACTATCCTAGTAGACCAGAAGAATTAAAAGGATTATGCCTGTACGATTTTGCAAGATGGTTTGAGATTGTTAAGAAAAAACCAGTTTATAAAGTTAAATATTACGAAATGTCCAACAGTTTATACTGCAAAAAAAGGAAAAAGCCTTATTTAATAAATCATTATCAGTTTTGTGCAGATAGCCAACCAGAATATTATTATTTTTCATTATTATTACTATTTCAACCTTGGAGAGACTTGGATAAATTAAAAGGTTTGGAAGATCCATATACAGATGCATTTAGAAGTAAGCAAGTAAATTTAGTCGAAGCTATGAAGTATCACGACAAAATTGCAGCCATACAAGAAGCTATGGATAATATGAATAAGCTAATTTAAAACGAATTAGAACAAAGTAAAACTGATACACTACAGAATTCTACTCATGTTCAAGATGGTTGCGTGCCAATTGAACTAGAAAATGGCATGAAAGATTTCAAAGCAGTTGCTGAAAAAGCTATCGTTAACGAACAAGATTTACAAGATTCTATTTCAAAATTTAACGATGACCAATCAAGAGTTTTTAATAAAATAATCTCAGCTTTAAAAAACAATAACAATACTTTGAGACTGTTTGTATCTGGACCGGGAGGTACAGGAAAAAGTTTTGTTATTGAAAACTTGGTTTCATGGAATAAAATATCAAGAGGTAAAGACACAGCCGTTACAGCACCTACTGGAATTGCTTCATACAATATTAAAGGACTAACAATTCATAGACTATTACAGCTTCCTGTAGAGCATGGTGGTACAGCAGAATTCAAAGAATTGTCAGGGGCAGCATTAAAACAGATAAGGCAAACGTTGCAAAATGTTGATTTGATAATCATAGATAAAATATCAATGGTTTCTAATGTTACTTTTATGTACATTCATTTACGCTTAACGGAGATATTTGACACATCTGATTGCGACGATGGATGGTTTGGTAAAATAAACGTACTCCTTTTTGGCGATCTTCTTCAACTTCCTCCCGTTCGTCAAGATTTTGTTTTTATTGAAATGAATAAAAAACAAGGCAATAAGTACATTAAATCAATGTGCACTTTCAATTTATGAAAGTTATTCGACTACGATGAATTGACAATAAATATGAGACAAAAAACCGATAAAATTTACTCAGAAATATTGTCACGTATTCGGTAAGGGTTTATTACTGATTCTGATGTAAATATATTACAAACAAGAAAACTGAATTTAATAGATAACAATTTCACAAATAATGTTAAAAAATTGTGCGAATATTTAAGTAAGTTACCAATTGATACTGTTTGCTTATTACCTACAAGAAAGATGTGTGATATTTTAAATAAAGCAATGATGCTAACGCTCGATCAGGAAGAAATAAATCTTATTGCTAACGATTTATTTAAGTGTGCAAAAAATTTGCAGAAAAAAGTCTTAAAAATGTTAAATAAAGATGAAGACAATATGTGTGGTGTTGATCGAGTGATTACTATTAAAGTCGGTTCCAGAATCATGATAATAAGAAATATAGATGTTTCTGTAGGACTAGTTAACGGAACTATTAGATCAGTTATATCAGTTTTTGAAGATAAATCTGAACAGATTACAAGCATACGTATTTTATTGCAATCTGGAAGACAGTATGAAATACCTCAGTTAGAATATAAATTCAATATCATGGATAAAATTTCTTTTGTACGAGAACAGTTTCCAATTTGTAATAGCTATGGTAGAATTATTCATAAAAGCCAAGGTTTAAGCTTACAGAATGCTATAATTAAAGCTGGTAACAATGTATTTAGCGATGGTCAAACATATGTTGCATGTTCACGTGTAACATCTTTAAATGGCGTACACTTTATTAATTTCGATCCATCATGCTGTACTGCTAGTATCCCAGCTATTCTCGAATATAATAAATTAAGAACAGAATACAGAGAAGATCTTAAAAACTTAGATGTACCACCAGATAGAAAAACCAACAAAAAATTGAGAGTGCAAGATAAGAAATGGGCTATTCCTCAACATGATGGATACAAATGACAACAAATTGAACTATATTTTAGATACTTGTAGGAATATTAGAGGACTACCAAATTCTGATAATGTTTCTTATTATGCTAATTCGGTTGTCCAAAGTTCGTTTCACTCTACGACAATAAGAAGAATTTTATTACAACATCATAAAAGAGACGTGATTAATACGCTATTTTAACAGTATATTTCAAAAATTCCCGTAGATATTATGTTTTTGAGAGAATTCGCTGATAAAGAGTTCACGTTAACAAAACAACAAGATGCAGCAGAATTCATAACGTACCTTTGCAGTAAATCACTTATATGACAAAATGCTCTTAAATATCAACACAATCATGTAATTCGTTGCCAAGACTGTGATAGGCGAATAACTACGGAACAGCCTGATTATATTGTCAGGTTACAATTACTTGAATCAACAACAAAATCTTATACACTACAAAAAAATATAGATGACAATATAGAAGATTGGATGACTTCTACAATTGATTGCGGTAATGGCTGTAAACGGAAAATAATAGAAAAGACTGATATAACTGTGAGCAATAGTGTAATTTAAGTACAATTAGAACTATTTTCTGTGACCGAATATGGTACCCATGAAGTCAATAATGTCAATGTTCAACCCAATAAAGCTATTGATAAAATAGTTGGTCTTAAGATTAATGAAATACCACAATCAAAAATAAAAATAGGGAAAAGAATGTATAAGGCTATTAGTGGTATATTTCATCATGGCACAACAACTTCTAGCGGGCATTATACTAATATGCTCCGTCAAGGAAACCAATGGATAAAAGTGGATAATAAAAAAGTTCAGAAAAGACCTTGGCCAAAATGTGCTAAAGATCTTAACATTTTGATCTTAGAACAAATCCCTTAAGAAATCGTAAGAAAAGAATTTTATATCAGAAAAATTATGAAATCTATAAAAAAAAAACCTTTAAAAATAGGTATAAGGTTCTGCAAGTTTAAGGTTATTGTCCCTGAAGATATTCTTAATGAAATATATTAATTAATTTTTAGAAAAATCATTAATTTCAATTATTCAACAAATCCTCTGAGAAATTCTAAGAAATAAATTTTTATCAGAAAACTTATGAAATCTATAAAAAAAACTACCTTAAAAAAAAAGTATAAAGTTATGCAAGTTTGAGATTATTGTCTCTGAAGGTATTTATAATCAGTTATAAGAAATTAATTGCAAATATAAAACATAATTAATTATAATATTAATTTAAAAAAATTATAACACCCATAAGGCAAAAACGAATTCTGTTTTTTCAATTCAAATAAAAAAATTTTTAATATCATCTTAGGCATGAGAAAGCAGTAAAATCCAAAATTAATAGACAAATTTGAAGATAAATCAAATTAAAATATTTCAGTACATAACAAAATAACTATCACATAATTTATTTTTTATTAAAAAAACTTTCTTCACGAAAAAACTAAAAAAATTAAAGACAGCAAAAAAAATTTTTTAACTAAATTGTAATTTTCGTTTTTAAACAAAATGATGAAATGCGAGAAATATTTTTTGCACGTATATTTTATAACTTTTTAAGACCGAAAACCATATTATTTGTATACATTCTGTATACTTATAATACGGTTTTTGGTCTTAGGAAATAATGAAATCAACAAAAAAATTCAAGTTTTTCTTTTGTAATTAGTAGTAATTTAATTGAATATAATACAATCATAAAAATTTATTTCTGAGATAAAAAATAATTTATTATAATATTTGTTTAAAACATTATAAACCACATAAATCGAGAATGAATTCAGTTTTTTTAATTGCAATACAGATATTTTTAATAGCATCTTTGGCATTATTAAGCAGTAAAATCCAAAATTAATAGACAAATTTGAAGATAAATCAAATTTGAGTACTTCAGAATATAACAAAATAATTTATTTTTTAATAAAAAAAATTTCTTCATGAATAACTGAACAGATTAAAGAAAGCAAAACATTTTTTACGTACATAGTATTTTTCGTTTTTAAATGAAATGATGAAATGCGAAAAATTTTTTTTGCATATATACATTCCGTATACTAATAATACAGTTCTTGGTCTTGGGAAGTAATGAAATCAACAAAAAAATTCAAGTTTTTCTTTTGTAACTAGTAGTAATTTAATTGAATATCATCAACCACTGGAATAACACGGTTATATCTAACATTACTCGTGAAGGATATTGTATTGAATAATATAGTAATTGTACAAATAGGATGTATACAAATAATATGGTTTTCGGTCTTAGAAAGTTATAAAATATACGTGCAAAAAATTTTTCTCGCATTTCATCATTTTGTTTAAAAACGAAAATTACAATTTACTTACAAAATTTTTTTTGCTGTCTTTAATCTTTTTAGTTTTTTCATAAAGAAAGTTTTTTTAATAAATATACTTATACTTTGAACTCAAGTCCAAGCAATCAAAGTTTAATGTGAATATGTTTAAGCAAGTAAAAAGTGATAAAAACTTGTGATAAAAATGTAACATGAATTAAGATATACTTGTACGATTTTTACTATTACTTATTAAATATGCTATAAGGCTTCAGAAAAAATTAAAAATTGCTTGTTTGTAATAGAACTCTTAACTATTTTTAATTTTTTAACATATGTACGTATTTTAACATGAGCATTTTATTATTTCCAGAAGGAATCTGATTGCTCATTGAAAAATACAAAAGCATCAAAAACTTTATAAGTATTGATACAGTGCACATACAGGGCATTCTGATTTTGAGCCCGGAAAACTATACAACGAGATAAAGCTCATCAAAAGCTGGGAAATCTGATTTTGAGCCCGGAAAACTATACTTCGAGATAAGACTCATCAAAAGCTCTCGAAAAGCTTCATACAAAATTTGGATTCGATGGATAATAACCGAGATATTAATGATTTAATAATCATTTAATTCCTCCAATAACAGAGCACTTAGCCTCAGGAGGCGGGGCCTAAGCATTGTAGAGGGGTGACTACGCATATCTAAACTCTTTTATGGAGGAGGTGGTAATAGGTATGCCAGGAGACAAAATTACAGACTGCAGAGATTTGATTAGTTACCGTACCAGCGCAAAATTCAAATAGCAAGGCCGAAGTATTTTAACCGGAGATCCAATTTTTAAGAAATGATCACGCACGTTCACTACGCTTATTCAGTGCATATTTTTTTCTCAGTAAATTTCACAGAGAAACAATTCAATTCAAATTTTTTTAAACATACATTGCCTGATAAAAAAAACCAGAATGTGAGAAGGTCTCATGCGTTGAGCTCGAATACTCAGTAAAACTCTTAATCTTTTAACGTTGAACTACTTGGAGATAAAATTTTAATTTTTTCTATACTGTAGAAGAAGTTTTTTTCATGCATTTACTTGGTCAAATTTTTTTATTTCATGAATTTTTTTAGTCTGATTTACGAAAATAAAAAAAATTAAAAAATAATAAATGAAATTACGATTAAGCAAGACATGTGCGTTTATAGGGCACACCTCTCTAACGTGTAAGATTTTACTAAAAAAGGATCAGTATTTAATCCATACGAAGCTTTATCGTCTGAGAAATGACAGCTACATCTAGAAACTAGAGAAAATCTCACGCTTTCAGCGCGATGGCTCAGCGCGAATCAGAAAGCTTTTTTTTCCATCTACGTGTCAACAGGTCTTAAACCTCTTGGTCCCTAGAGTACCACATGACTGTTTAAAAAAAAAGCAAGAAAATTCCGCGCATCGAGCTAGTTCATTTATTAAAAATCGTCTTAATCTAGAGCTTTGATTATCTAATTTTAAAACATAACTATTTTTATGCCCTCCAACGTCATAAGCACTAAAAGTTCAAGTAGGCGAAAAGGTCCAACATGGTGAGAGTAATTGACTAGCAGAAGCGCCAATTTTTATTTTTGTTACCTTTTTTTTTTTTATCTATGGAAAAAAATTTACAAAATTTTGACACTTCTTTAAGATAAAAAAAAAGTGTAAAAAAAGAAGAAGCCCATTTCACGCTATTAGCTGGTCAAATTTTATGCATTTTGTCAAACTTTATCGTCTAAAAAAGGATTATTATATAATCCATATAAAGCCTTATTGTCTAAAAAGTTACAAATTCATTAAGAAACGCAAGAAAATCTCATGCGTTGAGCGCGATTGCTCAGCGCGAATGATCATGCTCGTTTTTGAATCTGCGTGTCGATAGGTCTGAAACCTCTTGGTCACTGGAGTACCACATGACGAGTAAATGAAAAAAAGCTTTTAAATATCGTGCATCGAGCTTGTTTTTTTATCGCAAGGCTCTTACGTTAATCGCATTATTATCTTTGATGACAACATAATTATTCTTAATCTCTCCAATGTCCTCAGCATAAAAAGTTGAAGTATGTGGTGGGGTTTAGAATGGTAAGCGTGTTTGATCAGCAAAAACCTCCATTTTTCTTATTTTTTACTTTAAAAAAAAAAGATCTTTCATTATATATGAAAGAGCAGGTTTTTAATTCATTATTACATCAATATACGTTATCAAGAAGTTAGTTATGCTTGTATTTTGTGGAATCGAATGAAAACCATGGCTTAGCTACATTGGGAAGATGAAAAACTCTAGATTTTTATATCTTATGGTTGAATCCGTCGGATGTCAATTTTTTTTATTCGCTACACGAAGTGCCTGTGTTCTCATTTGCCTTTAAGTGGGCGTTCATGTTCGTGCAGGTCAGACTGACTTGCTTACAAAAAATAACTTTCTTAAGAATCCGCTAGGCTCATTAGGACATAGTATTTCGTGAAGAATCGATCGTCCTCTTATTTATGATTTCGCGCAAGAAGGTTGCCTTGGTCTGTTGTGTCCGTTCTCGGAGGAAATCTTGAAGGAGCTGCTTGCCAATACCGTGCTCATTGTCCTCTCCGTCGTCATCATCCGAATCCAAAAACGATTGGTGCTTGTCACCGTAATTGTATGGAAACGGGCAACGTTTTACCATTTCGCGGGGATGCTGTCGCCGACATGAGGTTTCGTGCCAGAAATAGAAGAGTTGATTAAGGACATGTTTGAAAAAGACCCTCGAACATCAGTTCGTGCTGTCGGACACCAGCTGAATGTTACCCCTAGCAGAGTCCACGCTGTTATAGCGGATACCGGGAAGCACCCGTACCACTATTAGCACGTGCAAGAGTTGCTGCGTTGTGATCACCAGAGCCGTGTAAATTTTTGTGGCGGTTTTTTGGCCCAAGCACGTGCTGATGCTCATTTTGTTAATACGATCTTGTGGACTAATAAGTGTACATTCACTAGGAATAGCATGCTCAATCAATATAACTATCATTTCTGGGCTTATAAAAATCCTCACCTCACGCGGGCGACGAATTTCCAGTATCGATGGAGCATAAGTGATTGGGGTGGAATCATTGGAAATATCGTCGTAAGTACTTAAATATTTTTTTTGCAGTGTTTTCCGTCAAAAATTTGTTTGTGGAGTGTAAAAAAAATTTTACTTCTGCGGATTGGTGTTTTTTTAATTGCAACTTAAAATATTTTAAAGCTTATTTTTCATGATTTCGTGGTGTTGTTATATTAACAAATAAAAAATACCATTAAAACTGTTTTACTTAATTATTTTTTTTAAGAAATAAGAAATCTGATAAGGATTAATTTATGTTTTAATATTGACTCTCCGATTCACTTAATTTGTAAATTGGTCCCGTATTATTGCCTCCTTCGCTGAACGGTGCAGCGTATCTCGATTTTTTACAAAATTAGTTGCCTGGACTTTTAGAGAACGTCCCACTTGCGACACGACTGAGACTCATCTACCAGCATGATGGAGCCTCAGCCCAGTTTACACGTAATGTCACGAGGTACCTTAACGACACCTTACCCAAGAGGTGGATAGGTAGAGGAGGTCCAATAGCGTGGCCAGCCCGTTTCCCCGACCTGAACCCGCTGGACTATTTTCTGTGGGGCTGCGTAAAGGAATCAGTGTACAAAACTGAATCTGTAGACGCTGAGGATTGCAGACACAGAATAGTCCAGGCATTTAATGAGGTGCGAGAGAGAGGAATGGCCTCTCGCCTAATAGCCAAAAAATTGGGGCTTCTGCTTATCAAACACGCTTACCATGCTGAACCTTACCGCCTACTTTATTTTTTAATGCTGATAACGTTGGAGGGATTAGGAATTATTATGTTGTCGTTTTAGATAATAATGCGATTAACGTAAGAGCTTTGCAATAAATAAACAAGCTCGATGCACGGTATTTTTAAGCTTTTTTTTTCATTTATTCGTCATGTGGTACTCCAGTGACCAAGAGGTTCAAAACCTATCGACACGTAGACGAAACAACAAGCATAATCATTTGTTCTGAGCCATAGCACTGAAAGCATGAAATTTTCTCTAGTTTCTAGATGTAGCTGTTATTTCTCAGACGATAAAGCTTTGTATAGGAAAAATACTGATCCTTTTTTAGTAAAATCTTACACGTTAGACAGGTGTGCCGCATAAACGCACTTGACGTGTTTAATCGTGTTTTTATTTATTAATTTTTTTTAAATTAAAGTAAATAACACTATAAAGTTTGAGAAAATAAATAAATTAAACCAAGTTAATGCATGAGATGTGCTTTTCTTTATAAAAATTATATTTTTATCTCGAAGTAGTTTTGAAATTTAGTAGATGTTGCTTTATAGATTGAAAAAAAAGTAAACAAAAATAAAAATTGGGGCTTCTGCTTATTAAACACGCTTACCATGCTGGAGCACACCACATACTTCAACTTTTCATGCTGAGGACGTTGGAGAGATTAAGAATAATTATGTTGTCATCTTAGATGATAATGCGATTAACGTAAGAGCTTTGCGATAAATAAACAAGCTCCATGCATGGTATTTTTGAGCTTTTATTTATTTATTCGTCGTGTGGTACTCCAGTGACTAAGAGGTTCAAGACCTATCGACACGCAAATTAAAAAACAAATATAATCATTCGTGCTGAGCAATCGCACTTAACGCGTGAGATTTTCTTGCGTTTCTAAATTTACTTGTAATTTTTTAGACAATAGAGCTTTGTATGGGTTGAATACTAATCCTTTTTTAAGGCCATAAAGTTTGACAAAATGCATAAAATTTGACCAACTAATAGCGTGAAATGGGCTTTTTCTTTTTTTACACTTTTTATTCATTTTAACGTAGTGTCAAAATTTTGTTAATTTTTTCCCATAGATGAAAAAAAAAAAAAGGACACAAAAATAAAAATTGGGGCTTCTGCTAGTCAATTACTCTCACCATGTTGGATCTTTCAGCCTACTTAAACTTTTAGTGCTTATGACATTGGAGGGCATGAGAATAGTTATGTTTTAAAATTAGATAATCAAGGCTCTAGATTTAGACGATTTTTGATAAATGAACTAGCTCGATGCGCGGAATTTTCTTGCTTTTTTTTTAAACGGTCATGTGGTACTCCAGGGACCAAGAGGTTCAAGACCTGTTGACACGTAGATGGAAAAAAAAGCTTTCTGATTCGCGCTGAAAGCGTAAGATTTTCTCTAGTTTCAAGATGTAGCTGTTATTTCTCAGACGATAAAGCTTCGTATGGATTAAATACTAATCCTTTTTCAGTAAAATATCACACGTTAAAGAGGTGTGCTTCATAAACGCACATGTCTTGCTTAATCGTAATTTCATTTATTATTTTTTGTTTTCTTCATTTTTGTAAATCAGACTAAAAAGTTTCATGAAATAAAAAAATTTGACCAAGTAAATTTATAAAAGAAGCTTCTTTTACAGTATACAAAAAATTGAAATTTTATCTCCAAGTAGTTCAATGTTAAAAGATCAAGAGTTTTACTGAGTATTCGAGCTCAACGCATGAGACCCTCTTACATTCTGGCATTTTTTATCAGGCGATGCATGTTCAAAAAAATTTGAATTGAATTGTTTTTCTGTGAAATTTACTGAGAAAAAAATTTGCACTGTATAATCATAGTGGACATGCGTAATCATTTCTCAAAAATCAGATCTCTGATTAAAATACTTCGGCCTTGCTGTTTGAATTTTGCGCTGGTACGGTAACTGATCAAATCTCTGCAGTCGGTAACCTTGTCTCCTCGCATGTCTATTACCACCTTCTCCGCAAAAGAGTTTAGCTATACGTAGTCGCCCCTCTACAATGCTTAGGCCCCGCCTCCTGAGGCTAAGTGCTCTATGATTGGAGGAATTGATCGATTATTAAATCAACAATATCTCTTCAATTATCCATCGTATCCAAATTTTGAAAAAAGCTTTTTGAGAGCTTTTAATGAGCTTTATCTCGTGGTATAATTTACTGGGCTCAAAATCAGAACGCCTTGTATATTTACCTCATGAACTCCAGGCTACTGATGCCCTACCCTGAGCCTTTCTGTGCCCTACGGTGAGGTATGTAGTGGCACCTGTAATGACTTTTTTCAACAGCCTAAAAAAAATAAATAAAACAAGTTAGGAATTTGTAAGTTTTCGTATGGTCTCAGTTTGACGCTAAGCCAAATAAGAATTTTTTTTTAAATATTTATTTGTTTAAATACTGCTACTCAAATTGCCTAAGAAAGTTATGGTGTCACTCATGCCCTACCCTTCTCTATTCAACTTATAATTTCTACCTTTTTCTTTGTATATTATATACTACCCTGGCAGGATGGGTAATGTAAAGGCTATTGCAGACTTTCAGCTTTCCCGTTAACTAGTGGTTACTCTCTTGTGTTACTCGAGTAATAAGTGGATCTCTAGGGTACTGCAAACTGGAACTATTTTAGCCAAAATGGCTGGTGAACCTACGGATCTTTAGGGCAGAACTAACTGGAGCGATCCCAGGGGATTAGCAAATTGTCACACACAGAACTAGCACAAACGAGTATATATTTGTACAAAACAAAGTAGTCAAGACCAAGAGATTTGGGTCAAAAAAGTGAAAGTAGGATAGAACGGGGACAAGTAGAGTCTAGATTTCAGAAGAGAGTAGTAGAGTCAGTCAGGCATAGAGTAGAAGAAGACAAAGAGTGAGGGCAAGCGTTAGTGAGGAAGAAAACTTTAAGTAAGTATCATGGTACGAGGAGACGGGATAGATCGGAGAGTTAATGGCCATATTAGAAACCTCTAAGTGCAAGAGGTGGGCGTGCTGTATCTGTGTGTGTTTAATCTAGTGTGCGAATGTATACGAAGTGTACGACGAGTGCACTACCTGCGTTAGGGTTGCTATTCAGAGACTATTGGCACTGGCTTTAATCGGGATCAAGAGCTAATTACATAGATAGATGACTAGCTAGGCTAGGCTGGTTCTGGCTTAATTGTGGAGGGGAAGACCACGTGTAGCGCATACCGAGTAAGTGATATTTTTTTTTTTCCAGAAAAATTAAAGAAATCGTGAAAATATTTCTTTTTCTCTCTCTCCCTGCATGCACTGCTTGCATTGACGAGTAGATAGCACATGCTTTGTTTCGTATTCAAGTCTGGATTATTTCAGAAAATTATATGTTGCTTTATACGAATCATGACGAGTTTTTCACTAGCCTGGTATAAGAGGCTGGCTTTGGGCAACATAATAAAACAATTTTTCAAAATTTAAGTTAAGTATCAAAATTTTTTTAGAAGCTAAAAAAGAGAGCAGAAAATAGAATAAACCATATTTATCATACATTCTACAAATCACTTTGTCGTTCAAGTTATGATCACTTATTTACTAGAATGTTGCTTTTGACGTCTAAGGTATTCATACACTGCGTAATATGAATCACGGTCTTGCTTTGATGGCTTGAAGGATGTGCTCTTAGTAAAACAATTGTTTAAATAAGTGGGCTTTATGTAGGGTACAAAATGACTTTTTATTTTTCCAAATGATTTTTCCTGTTTGTTAGAAATACAGAAAAAGAGTGTTCACCCACGTGACGGTAGATGGGTTAACATATTTGAGACAAATCGTGTACTTCACATAATTATCTAACGTTCAACAGCGTTTTCTTGCAATAAAACCACTGAAAATTTTTTTGTATAAAGTATCTTTTAGAATTATGTAAGTCAAAAATACTGCTGATAAAATAAATCATGCGTTTGGATAAATATGAGTAAATTGTGAATATTTAGTTTAAAAATTAATATTTTCCGTGTCTTCTCTATTTGAAGAGCGACGTTGCTTCTACTACTTATGCTACATCTTTCCATTCAATATTGTAGTAAAAAACTTTCATTCATCTAACATTATAAAGGCACACATAGACTTGTAAGATCCATTATGATGTTTACAAACAATTACCGATTTTGGAAGTTCAAATAATGGATATTCCCACATGTCAGTGATTCGAAAACTGAACTTTTCAAGCCTTTTCATTTTAACTCTTCTGTTACAAAAATCTTAGTAGCGTCCTCGAGGTATTCACACATAATATTTACCATTTCTGTGTACTGTATATTACCTTAATCGTAGCTTACTCTATGATGGTAAAGTTCAAGATGTAAATTTTTATGTTTATACTTGGGTGGTAATTTACGCCAGGTGAAAGGTGGCTTGAAAATAAATATTTGTGCTTTACTATCATTACTATTTAGAGAAAGAATAACTTCTTTTATCTTATGATCATTGCTGGGCTTTTTAAAGCCTTGCATATGTACCACATACTCTATTTTTTTTTTTCTTTTTTTTTTTACATTAGCTGTACAATTATTTTATCAGTTTTTTTGTAACTTTTATATTCAGAAGTGGTTCCTTTATTGGTGAACTACTTTTTCGTAAAATTTCTCAACCAAGATTCCTCTCTTCAATCACTATCGTCTTTAGTTGAAAGTTTTTGATATTTAACGTTTTAAAATTTTTTTTTAGATTCTTTTTTTGTTCATTCCTCAGCATATCTCCTCTTAAATTCATTTCATTCTTCTTGTTGTCGCTTATGATTTTTTTTCTCTGCTCCAACTGCTCTGAATTTTCTCCATGACGATCACAAGACAAACGATGTTATCAAAGCTTTGTATCGGTCGTTTTTGGCCTATTCCCCCACTTTCCTCTTAAGTTTTTTTACATCCTCATTCATAGGATTGTACTGAACGATACGATCGTGTAATATTAAGCAGTAAGCTGATGTATTAGCTCGAAATTTTTATGTAATTTAAATTCTAGTTACCTATCTAGTAGATCATTTTTTAATGACTCGTTTTGCTTGGAGCAAACAATGATGATTTATGGTATTTTGTTTAGAGAGATGTATTTATTTAATGGAGGAGAGATATTGACACAATATCCAAGTTCAAAAACTCATAGATATTCGTTCTGTGCAAGCCTCTGGAGGAGGTAAAAAACAGCGATCGCAGAGCCTATGGTGAGAGAATTGTGCAAAATTTCTAAACTCTTGAGGAGTCATACTATTGTTGATTGCGTGTCATTAAGTTTTTCAATACTTTGAACCACCAAAAGTAAATATAATTATTTACATGATAAGCTCATGGCTCACAACTTTTTTAATTAAAAAACATTTAATGTAATCTTCAATCATACGAATGGTAACTAATAAAATAAGGCAGGTGGAGATGTCATTTACTGTCATTTACGTCATACCCGCATAACTTTACGGTCGAGATGAGTTTGTTCTGCTTCAATACTACAATTTGAAGTTATGTTGCGTGCTTAGGTGGCGTTTTTATTTCAATAATTCGAATGTCAGTGTAACTTTTTGCTCTTACATTGTACATGACATGCAACTAAGATACTTAAAATTGTTGAAATATTGTTACTTTCACGTTTGCTGTCGTAATAAATCTGTAAACTTATGATGTTTACTATTTAAAATGTACTGGATCCTCTTAAGTCCTGAAATTACGCACCGTTTCACCATCCGATAGCGCCAATACAGTTGCACACAGCGAATAAGCTTATACTTTGCAGATAATTCCATAGACGAATTTTATGTGTATTTGACATTACCTCGTAGAGTATAATCCGTTTAAGCTTTAATATTACGATTTTTTACAAGTTGCTACTGCATAAGCATTATCAGAATTAACTACAACATGTAGCCCTGCATTTTAATAATTTCTTGATCTTGTCAGTATAAGCTCATGTTTAACATTGGCAGTGTGAGTTAAGTGTGTGTGTGTGTGAGCGAGTGTGTGTGACTGATTGCATTTTTTACCGAATGCGATGAGTATAATTTTAAGCCTGGTTAATCATTGAGCACCCTAGAGCCAAAAATCATTTTGGACTTGGAGGGTCAATAATTTTTCTTACTATGAGAGCAAAGTACAATTGTTGCTTTGCGCCTCCCGTAAGAAAAACAATATACGCGTCTCGGGCATAAACGTACAACAACCGCACCCTTTCGGCACTCAAGTTCGTACTTTGTACTAAGTGAGCTTATGCACTACGTTGTACCTCGCAGATAAGAGAGTATGGTTGTGGCTCTTATTGATACATAAGGACAAAACTGGGCGAAGTAGAGATGGGAAGCTGTATACAAACCATCTGGTGGTTTGTGTAGAACCATGACTGTCCGTGTACAGTCATGCACGCAGGGGCAGTAGGTTAACAGAAGATTAATATATATATATACACACATGTGAATATAAAATTATGATGATTTTTTTTTGACTAGTAGGAGTAAACACGTAAGTTCTTCTACGAGCCGTTATTTAGTAGGCTATGATGTATAAAAAGTAGTGATGCAAGAGGTGGTAGTGAAACAGCGACCGGAAATGTAAGAGGTGATGATGCAATAAATAGTAACCCAAGATGGTTTTGCTATTAACAAGTCGACAAGTCGATTATGCTTGAGATTTTATAGAGAGATTGACTGGGGTGTTATTTCGCACTTCGATATATGTGACTGAGTTAAAATGTGACTGTCAATCCACTTTGGAGGGAGGGAGTTTTAATTTTGTTGTGTACCATGAGTAAAATTACAGTCAATCTTGTAATCAATTACAATTTATCGAAGATTATGTCAGAGGCTACATTGCTTGACGTCTTGTGTAGTAACCGTTGTTACCTGCTATGTATAGATAAAAGCCCCATAAAAAGTAGTATGGATAAAAGCCCCAACCATACTAATCCATCTTTGAGGCACATCTAATAATTTCTTACCTTTCTAAATATATAACTACATTGTAAGAAACTTACATGCATAAGAATTTTTGTACGGTGCGTATATATGTATCTACATGTCTTATACATTTTTATTTCAGTTGATATAAAATGAGGTCAAAGGTGGGGCTCAGCCATAACTCTCATATCAAAATGATCTTTGCTTGCTGCGTCTTTTCTTTTCTCGTGTTATTGCATGACGTCTACTGGACAGTTGCCTCATCTAGGATGGAGAGGTTATAGTGCACCGTACTACAACCACGTGAACTGTTTTTCAATGCTTCCATAAAACTCGAATGCACTTCTAAATATTTATAAGAATAAAAGAAAGATGATCAGATATAAGTACGAGAAAATATTTTTATCAACACGTGCACTAGCTGTGTATAAGCTCATCAGCCCTATGTTTTTTTCTCTCTCTTATTATTAGGATATAAAACATATCAGCGTCATATTTTCTACTGCTTCAGAACTTTGTGATATCAGCTTCGACTACTCCTTATACGTAATGGACTAAATAATTTAGTATTAAAGCTCCACTACTGACGTACTCTCTTTTTATCTACTAAGTAAAAACATGTGACAGTATTATTACTACTGATAATTTTATCATTTACAGCATTTTATAAAAAATATTAGCTGCTTGACAGTAGTCCAATATGCTTTCACATCCTGCTGTGTACGTAATAAATATCAGTTGATCCAATTGTTTTGCTCTTATTTTGTTTTCTTTGCACCTATTTATCATCAGTATGTTAGCTTAGATAAAGTAAAGTTAATCTTCTTGGTCTTGAGTTAAAAAGTAACAGATTTTTAAACACTTTTTAAGAGAAAAGAATCTATGGGATCCAACACAAGACACTTTCACTTAAACAGTGGTTAACCAGCTACTAACGAGGTGACATATCGTGAAAAGAAGAGTAAGAGCAAAGACTCTTACGATATGTATGAGGATTTAGAGTTTAAGAGCAAGCACCTGGTCGGAAATTGACTCTACGGCAAGTATATGGACCTTACGTTTTGCCGGAAAGTAAGTATACGGACCTCTTCCACCGTCTTGAAGGTACCTTAATGTGGTGTTACCAGGTAACTTTTCGGGCAGTTTCCATTTGCCAGAAGCACTATGGACCGTATACGTACCATAAAGTACCCGTACATGGCTCGGAAGCATGAAAAAATATGCTAGTCAAAAGATTAGTTACAACAAATTAGCACACCAGACCCTCAAAAGCGCTCAAAGTAGGAGAATAATGTAGTAAGGGATGACTTAATGGAAATAAATACATTAATTTTAAAAAATTATAGATTTATCATAAAAAAAAATGTAATTATTATGTAAAAATTATTCATCATTTTGGTCGTTTTTTCTTCCTTCTATTTCCTGCTGATATTTTTTGACAGCTCTTTTAACTCTGCCTCCATCCCAATCTGAACAGTTGTTGACTACTTGGCCCATAGCTTGCTTTGGGATGATTCCGATTTCTCTGGCGCTGAGCTATATACAGATATATTTGGTTATTAGATAGTAAAAGACAGAAATATCAGGCGCCACAGAAATCAGAATCATGCCCTTGCTTTATTAATTTAGATTTTTCTATTATATTCTTTGTCAATTGAGCACAACTATTGAGCATGACCTCTAAAGAAGGAAATTTTTATTTATTTGTCCTCCATGATTATAATTTATTATATACATCGATAAACATTAGCAAAATACACACAATGCGACGTGTTTATACATTTTTGGAGCAATCTAACCTCTACCTACGTATTGAATCATGATTAAGGGCCATGTACGGTCAGTTCATGGGCACTATATAGTCGTTAGACTATAAGTTTTGCACATACTGACCAGAAAGGTACCTGGTAACACGACCCATACGGCCCGTGAAGATTCTTTCCGGTACATAAACGGGCCGTATACTACCTTCCAGCGCGGCGTACGGAATCTTTTTCCGATCGGGCAGTTAGGATAAAGCATAGCATAAGTCAATTCTGACGAAGTCAACTCTAAAAGTACAGATATAAGCGATGATAGCAGTAGTGAGTGATAATAAATACGAAGTGGAGCTCTTTGTGAACTTGATATAGACTGAATACTAAGGGTTTGGAACGTTCTAGCAATTTTACAGTTACAAAGCTGTGATTTATAACAAATATTATGTTGTTTCTCTTTTATATATATGACGCTATTGTTATGTACGCTTGCTTTGCAAAATCTAAAATTCATTTAAGTTCACTAGCAGTAAATGCGCCACATAAAGGAAAAAAAAAAGTTAGTATTACCACTTAATAATGGCAACCCTTGTAAAAACTATATCGAGGCACTGCTTACAGTACTTACAGTGCTTTCTTATTTACGTGCAATAACCCGATTTGTTTACTCACTGTACTACATATTGGAATCATGTACGCTCAGGTAATGAACGCATTGGAGTGGACTTCGATTCAACCTTTACTAACACTCTGAATTGCACTATCTACGCTAAATGTAACAATGGCTTAGAAATTGGAGGAGAGATTAGATAAGGCTAACATAAGAGAATTCTAGTGCTAAGTGTAGATCAATTTGGTAGTCAACGTGAGATGCTATGTACGCTACGTATACGCTTCAGGTCAAGTTCAGTGAATAAAAATGGATGTATACACAGACTAGGTTACAGACGTACGAGGTTTTTATGACACGTCACGAGAATTCTTACCAAAAGAAAGGGCTGCGGTGTCTCTCATGAAAACAGTGATTAGTCGTTGGATTGTGGCTCCCCCATGCAACTTTTCCTTTCCACTTGATCACGTATCTAAAACTAAACAGCTGTGATCTTAAACATCGATACATCTTTTAAGCCTGGATTCAACTAAGTACTGATTAACATCGATGAAGCTTTACAAACCTGTTGTCAAGTTAGGAGGTGGTAGTTCAAGATACATCATACTGTATTCTGAAGATTAGATGGCACTGATCAACAACTGAGAGTCTTTAATAGCATCTGTAAGAAATGTTTGTATTCATCAGTATGGCTTCATTAAGATAAGCATATTGCATCTTACCTCAACACATCGTTCGTTTCGCCAACGCTTACGAAAATCGTGCTGTATCTCTCATGGAGAACCACGTACCACCACACGAAGCCAATGCAGCAGAGAAAGATGAGGATTTATACTTCTTTCCACATACTATATTATGACCATGCAAAGAAAGAAAGATGGACGATCATTTTGCTTAAGCCGTTTCAATGAATACATTATTTTTTTTTTTTTACGCCTTGAGTGTATAAATAGTATACAATTTACATAACTTACTATACTTATGCACAGTGAAATGGCATAAACAGGACACATCCAATCAGGACTATACCTTAACGTCTACTACGTTGTAATTAAGGAAAGGCTTAAGCGTAATAGTGAAAACTCTGAGCTTCGTATGAAATAACAAAATAACCCCCCTTATCGAGAAGACCAAAAATGTTTGCTCCAAGTACTCACTGTAAACTAAACTCAATAAGTTCCTAAATACTAAAAATCTAATAATAAGAGTATTAGAAAATTTATAGGTATTGTTTGTCATATATGAAACAATATTAGCATTTATTTTACAATTTGTTGATATAACACAATATCAGCAGCTCATACTACAAGTCAACTAATACTATAGGAATGTAATGATCAATTTTTACCGATACATTTTTGAATATCATTTGTGATTTGTTCAACTGCTTTTGAATTCTTTCTTCTTTTATACGCTCCATTTTTTATCAGCTTCTAACTTCTTTTTTTTTTTTGCAGCTACTCTTCCTTGACTGTTATCCTATTTTCAACTACTTTATGTTGAAAATAAGTACGAATTTGAACAACCTCTCGCTTATCTTTCTTGAAATAAGAACTTGTTCCTTTTTTACTCTTCTTTTTCTTTTATTTTCTTTTTTATTGCAGCTTTTTGTAAATAAGGTCGATTGATTTTAAAACGTTTTTCGTTGCTTATCATATATGACATCACTAAGCATTAACAATCGTGGTACCAATATTGTCCGCGATGGTTTTAGTTATTGTCGGAAAGTTGGTGTTGATAGAGGTTGTGAAGGATGTGGTGGTTGTTATGCGTTTCTTTTGTGCTGCCTTTTTGTCATTTATTTTCTGTGTTAGATCCTATAAAGCAAAATAACTGAAGCAGCCACCGTCGAAAAAAGTTTATTACATTCTCAGAATAATATACGTTAAAGTGACAAGTAGCGCCAAATGATGGGCACATTGCAAAAGGGCTTTAACATGACAACGGTACATCCACAAGAGCTGTTATCTTTTATTTACATTTTCTGATTTAGTTTGAATCATACAGTGTACAAGGTCAAGGTGGTAGTAGTGGTGACGCTGCTGCTATTGCTGTTAGCATTAGTGGTTGCATTGATGCTTTTACTGCCGCTGATGCTGAAGGTGCTGCAGCTACTGCTGTTTGTTGTAGCGCTGCTACAATTACTGCTGCTGCTATTGGTGGTAGAATTCCTGCTTTTATTGGTGGTACACTGAAAAAAAAAGAACTGCTGGTACGACCGCGGACAAATGCTAAAACAGCAGTGGCACCACATGCAGGTTGGTGCACAGCTATTATCACTGTAGTCCACAGCTAGCACAACTGCAGACGACCCATGCTGTTTCTGCATTGCTCGCCAACAGTCATTTGCACCTTTGTGCCCTGAAAGATTTTTATGTCTTTGTATAGAATTGTGCCATGGACAAATTTGTTTCTAATTTGCTGTCACTCTGGGGTTTATTTTATTTAGTTGAAAGTGAGTATTAGGAGTTTATTATCTGCGACTTACAAAAACCGTTTCTCCTGATGGTGTATTTTTCGAGAAAGCTGTTGAAATCGACATTTATGAAAAAAAAAAGAAATTATTTTCCAACATACAAGAAAAAATAGTATATTACGTATTAGTTTGCAAAGGCTTTGATTTACGAACTGAGAGGTTTACGAGAAGATTTATGTTCACGACAATAATGTATTTTTAGCAATCAAACCGTTACTGAATAAGTCTTTTTATGAGCACTACTTTGCTTATGAAGTAAGAAAGATAGATTCAATTGAATTAAAAAACGGCAGTGATATTCCACTTATGCACGAATGTATATTATTTGAAAAAAAAGATCATTTTTTGGTATTCTAAGATACATATTGTTATGTAGTTTGAAATTTTTTTAAATGTATGCATCTTATGAGGTAAGAACCTTAAATATAAAAAAAAATGTATGCAAAAATTTTGTACTTTTACGTCTATTTTAATGTATTGTCCTTCCACTTTTACACTCTTTTGGTTTATGTAATAGAAATAATAAAAATAAAAATTTTAATGGTTTTGCTTCATTTGTTTTGGACTAGTCATTATTACACTGTTAATACACTAGCTTAACCGGGCACAATAGTACAAATGACTGTTGGCGAGCAATTCAGAAACAGCATGGGTCGTCTGCAGTTGTGCTAGCTGTGGACTACAGTGATAATAGCTGTGCACCTACCTGCATGTGGTGCCACTGCTGTTTTAGCATTTGTCCGCAGTCGTACTAGCAGTTCTTTTTTTCAGTGTAGCGCTGCTGCTATCGCAGCTATTACTAAAAAAATTGCTACTGCTGTTGGTAATAACGCTGCTGCAATCGCTGTTGCTGTTGGTGATGACCCTGCTGCTACTATTGGTAGTAGCACTCCTATTGCTATTGGTGGTGGCGCTGTTGCTATCGCTGTTGCTGCTATTGGTGCTAGCGCTCCTGATGTTGTTGGTGGTAGCACTGTTTCTATCGCTGCTGCTGTTGGTAGTGACGCTGCTGCTATTACAGCTACTGTTGGTTGTGGCCTTGGTGATGTTGCTGCTGTTGCTGCTAATGGTAAAACATTATCACTATCTGCAGTGAAACGTGGTAGTATAAGAGGTGTTGCAGTTTTTTTTGCTGTTGATGTCACTGCTGTTATTGGTAGTTCAGCTTGCTTCGCTAAATTTTGTGGTCCAAGATCTGTATACTTTGTCTTGAAATCTTTCAACCACTTATGTGTCAGATATATTGACAAAAAAAATGATAGAACATTTAGAATTGACTCGAATAATCTCAGTAACGGTACCTCTGTAAATATTTAATAAGTATATGTTGAAAATCAATAAAATATATAACAGTTACAGATAAAATAAATTTAATACCTGTTGAGAAAAAAATTTAAAACGAATTTCAGGCTTTTTTAAATACCTTTACCAGAAAGGAGTAAGGTGTTTTTTTAACTGAGTAAAAAAAAACTTAATTTCAAAAGTGTAGTAAGTAGAACAGTTTACAGATATACACACCTTTAGTCCAGATTTCTGGATAGATATAAATATAAATTTTTCATATCGTTATATACATGGGCTGTATTCAACATAAAATATCCACAAAAAAGCAAGTAAAAAGAGTTTCTAGATATTTTTCGTAAAATATCTAGTTTAATAATTATAAAAAAAAATTCTTTAACAATAAATAAACAGTTAAAAGCCCTGTTTACATTTTTCTTCGTAATTAAATTGTATTAAACTAAATTCTCTTTTCATCTAATACTGCTTCCTCTATACTAGGTTTCAGTCTAATTTTAAAACTGTCAGTGTTTTTCCAGGTACATTCATACATGCGTTTGCGCGTAATTTAAATTTAATTATTAATACATCCTAGTCAGTAAAAAAAGATTCTTTTAAAAATTTGAAACTTTTTATTTTTACTGACTCAAAAGATTACATTATTACAAATGAAAAGTCATAATTAAAATATCAGTGCAAGTTTTTAAAATTTCAGATAAAACCAACTGCTTTTTACCAATAAGATGATCAATTAGCTAAACTGTTGAAGACTTACATACTTAAAAAATATGAAACTAATATATACGTCAGCACTTAAGCTTCATAAGAGTCGAAATGCATTTTACGTATACGTTGTACTGAAGGATTTAGCATTAGATCATAAAGCATTCCAACAAAATTTTTTTGCTTTGATCTATTCTGAACCATTGATGGAAATTAAATGTATCTTGCATTTATATGAGTGTTCAACAGTGACTTATCACACATTTTTAAAGACAGATTAATTTTCAAGTCAAAAATAAAAAAATTTCTTTAAAGTTTTCTTGAATGAAAAGCTTCGAGAACTTTTCGTATGTTATACTAATGACTCAGTCTCTTAATACTCTGGTTACTGGCACTAAGGGACTATTTGCTGCACAGCTCGTCAAATAGGAGCGGTCAGCATTCCAACTCGCATGTGAAGCAAAATATGTTTTTCTGAGAAAAAAATTCAGACTTGCACCCAGTGCAGAATATGAGCTACGATAACGCAAGCAGCTATATAGATAAAAGAATTTACCGTATTGAGTATCAAATGCCTAATCATATTAGTTAATAAATTCAAAAATAATAATCAATTTTTATTTATAAATTTATGGAAAACAAGCGTTATTAAATTTTAACACAACACATTCATTAAAACATATTTTTCAATATTTTTATACAAAGTTAACACCTGACGATTCTAGAAAATTAGATCAACATTTGTCTCTAGTTATCAAGGTTATAAGCAATCGAAATTATAACTTACTAATTTTTTAATAGGTTGTCATTATACGTTACATGTTTGATCCTGGGACTTAATCATGATATGCAGTATCTTGCAAAGTTGGCTGGTGTTGAGTCCTTGTTTTTGATTATGTAAGTGTGAGATTGTTTAGTTAACGTCACATTAAACTGACTTTTCTATACATCTCTTATCGTGATAAGACTCTTAAAGCACTTTTGAAAGACTGTATAACACTTTATATTTAACAAATTCAACGCACTTACTGCACTTTAAATCTCTGCAAATATTATTATTTTCTAGTATTATAAAAAATTCCTTGTGCTTATTTTAATAGTTCTTAAAATTAAACTTCTATAGGCTTGTTCTGCCCTACGGAGTAAATCAACGATTTCAGATTAGTGACCTTAAGAAAAAATGAAATGAAAGTGGATTTTGCTTTGATTCTCCCTTTTCGTCCAACCCCTCTTGACGTACTTCTGGTCCCCAGTACTACAGTACACAACGTCATAGCACCACACCACACAACATTATCCCACTACACTAGACAACACTTTTTAAATGTTTCTTATTTTTTCTTTTAACCTATTTATAAAAAAAAAAAAAAAAAAAAAAAATAAACAGTTTTCAAAGAGATTTGAACCCCCGTCTTCTTGCTCACTGGAAAAGTTCCTTACCCACTCTGCTATGAGCAGGCCCGACAATTAAAAATCGATTACTTCACTTTATCTTACAGTTCGTAACATATTTTTAGTATAAGTTCTTATTAACTTTTGGTTTACATTAAATGAATAAATAATTGATTAAATAAAATATACATTTTGGTACCCGTTTTTTTCAAACATTTGGAAATCAGTATATATTAGCAGAGCCGCTTGTATACATATTAATAAAGATTTATTCACTTATCGTTTATTTGTTTCTTTTAAAATAAGTAAATAATTGTTTATACAATTTTTTAAATTTTCTCATAATATTCATGTTCGAAAAAAAAAAATTTTTGGTACTGTATAAATACAATAATTGATTTTTATTGCATTTTCTTCTTTCACAAAATGTGCTTTGTGATTGAGAACAAAATTCAGAGTGGTAGGAGGAGCGCAAATATATGCAACAACGTTGGAAATTATTCTTCTTATATGGATTAGCTTACATACAAGCTTTTACGCACACTTTATCCCTTCTTTCTTGTGTTATTAAACAAAAAGAAAAAGAAACAAAAAAAATACATCTATTGAAAAATAAAACAGGTTTGTCCAAAAGTAATCTTTCATACAAAAACAATTGGGGGGCTTATACAGATCTTATAAATATAATTTTAAGTAATTTTTTCATAAGATTACATGTTAAACTGCAAATTTGAAAAACTAAACGTGTGGAAGCGGGTACAGCTGAATAATCTGCAATTTTCTTGGGGTATTTCTTTTGGTATTTATAGTATACTTTTAATGCTTTTATAATATCTGTTAAAAAAACCTATGTGTAATGAACTTCCTGAAGGGACATTGTTTATATTGTATAGTGCCATAGCATATTGATTACAATGTTTCAGTTATTAAATATTAAAATATTTATTGAAACCACATCCAACTGACGTGACTATACTCGTTCCAAAGATAATTGCACCCCCTTCGTACACAATATCATTTTATAAAATGTGTATTTAAATTTATAAATATTTTGTCTGCCATATAATTAAATAGAAGTATAACTTCTTACTTTGGTACCCAAGCATCCACTGTCCACTAATTTTTTTTTCTTAATATTCATTCCTTATGCATTATTATTACCTGAATAACTCTCACTTAAAATAATTTTATTTCTAACAGTAACTTTTCAAAATATCAAAGAGAAGCAAAAATAAAATATTTTGCCATTCAACTATAATTCCTTACTTCTATATTGTTATGTCGAGACTATTAGATGTAATCACATTACATTTATAGTAGTAGTAGTGGTAGTAGGAGTAGCAGTAGGAGTAGTAGTAGGAGTAGTAGTAGGAGTAGTAGTAGTAGTAGTAGTAGAAGTAGTAGTAGAAGTAGTGGTAGTAGTAGTAGTAGTAGTGGTAGTTTTTTTTTTTAGCATTAACGAGCTAACTCGCCACCATTTGCTAGAGGTACTGATGCTTTCGAGTCCTCAAAAGAACTCGGGGTCCCTGAGGACCAGCACCTTGTCTAGCGCTTCATAGTAGGCCGCCTACTCAGCCAGCACCACTATGAGCTTAATGCTTTCCCTTGCTGATAGGTAAAAAGTTGCCAGCGCAGCGTGGGTCCACATAAGCCTGTCTTTCAACTCAAGGCCTTTTTGCCTGATTTTGATCCTACTTGGGCCTTATTCCTGGCCTCTTCCAGGGCTCTTCTAAGTAAAGGGCAGCTCCCGCTGCCTGCTTCGTGCTTGTTGTCTGTTGTTGGGAAAAGGAAGCACCATGCTGGGTCTGGACACTTTTTCTTCCGGTGGTTTGAGCTTCCACACCGGAAGCAAAGCTTATATTAATGATTTTAGGAGTACGAAAATATTGGTTGTTGCATAAAATCCTACGAGTTCATGCAGTTGACATTAAATATAAAAATGGCTCAATTTAAAGCAAACCGAAAAAGCTGTTCTTTACTACTAAAGGGTACTATAACAAAGTTTAAATTAGAAAAATTTTTTTAAAATCAACCAGACAATAACATTTTATCTAGTAGGATGCAAAGCATTCATATCCACCCAGTCAACACGTCGGCTACAAAAAAAATCGTTATGGGGCTGCACTACGGTACTATCCGCCTATGTTTGAAACCTTAATTACATATTTCTAAAAGCAATGTTCAAAAGGAGTTATTCTAAACTCACATGCATGGAGTTAGCTAAAGAATTATATTGTTACTTTAAATGCCACAGGCCAACAAAAAAAATTTTTTTTGCGCGATTAACTATATAACTATATTTCTTTGTATTTTTGCCACTAAACTCGAATCCATAGACTGTTTAATCCTTAGACGTCAGCATTTTCCCCTAACCTTAAAAAACACCTTACTATTTACCAAAATCCTTGAATAACATTTCACAGCACTACAAAAAAAAATTTTTGACCTGGAAGTCTAATAGTTTTGAGGATGATATCGCAGTTGCTAAATTCAAATCCATGATTTAAATAGCTTTATCTGGTCTGCATTAATCCATAACATCAAAAACCTGTCGTATAGTCTACGAGCAATGTTATAAAATGTTGGCTCTGGTCAAAGGAGAAAAGTAGATTCACTATATGTTTTTGGGGTCGCTATAGTTAGATCTGAGGTGTAGATAGGTTGATCTTGTATGATTTATAAAAAACCTCAATAAACTTACTCGTGCAGGCTTCTATGTGTAGGCGTCAAAAAGTTTTTGCTTTGGTCTCAAAAAAAATACGTATACTGTATGTTTTTAGTGTCGCTGGATCCCATGCACCCATAATCTCTTAATCAAGTAATTCCTTCATTCTACAACTCCAAAACTCCATAACCTTGTAACCCTAATTATTGGAAAGACTTTATACAAGAGAATAAAAAAATTTCATCTATATTTTAATAAGCCAACATAACTTACTTTTCTCCACAACTTCACATCGATAAAAAAGAAAATTTATGACGATCTGCTTTTTCGAACTCTTTTATCTTCAAATGATCTGTAAAGTGAATTACGTTCACAATTCTTAGCATTGTCAGTACTCTCTTTTTTCAATTCCCAACAGTAGTAAGCCATCATATTTATATTCTAGACACCCTAATAACATCTTACCATTTTCTTCATATTTTGATAAAAATGTTCCCCCTGCTTTTCGCTGTAACTTGCAGAAATGCATCAAGATGTGGGTCAAGAAAGTGTATTTTGTAACTTATGAAGCAGCCTAGTGTTTCGTAGTTTCTCAGGAGATCAGCCACTAATTGTCTATAGTTCTTACTTTTGTACTATCCCAAAAAGTTTTTAACCACGTTCTTAAAGCTTGGCTATGCGCTCTTTTTTTCTTATTCATAGAATCAACGAACGATTTATTTCTTAACAACTTACGAATTTAAGGTCCATCAAAAATATCTTTTGTTTTTGTACTAGATAAAGCTGGAAATTGTTTGACCAAATAAGCAAAACACTGTATTTTCTTGTCCACTGCTTATACAAATTGTTTCATTAATCCGAGTTGGAAATGCAAAGATCGAAGTAAAATCTTAGATGGCTTAATTAATGATTTACGAATGACGTTGTGAGATCCAGTTTCCATTGAATGTGTTACTGAATGAGCTATATATAATATAAATAATATGTATATACAAAATAAATATACATAAATATAACTATAGGCATTGGAGCATATATATTTGTATTATGTAACAACACTTCTTTGAGGCTTCGTTTCGAGAAATCCATGAAAAATCTTCAATAGTTGGCTTAGTATATATTTTCTTTTCTTTTGTTAAGTTTATGGAGCAAAATTTGTTAAACTTAATGAGAACTTATTCAATATCGAGAAAAATTATTCCACGCGACAAAAAGAAATATATTGTACAATAGTAATTATGCATAGGCATACTTTTTAGGGCTCACACAAGTGGCTGGATGTATAAAGGACAGAACTCGCCGTTTTGAGCGTCTTACCGTTTCAGTCGGAAAAAGCAAAGGTTGTATTGTGGACGAGTTCACTTTATTTTTTATGAAGCTAACTGTTGAAATAATCATTGATGTTTCAAGTGACGAGAAAATACTTCGAGAAAATTTGTATCCTATACCAAAACTGTAGGAGTAAAATTTTTATTCTTCGATCATTAACGTACTTTTGGATAATCATTCTGATATCATGTTTTAAGAATTAACTACTTTTGGCTTGGAAAAATTTGTAAAAGAATTTTATTTAAAATTAAAAAAAAGTAAAACTAACAAAAGTATAAATTCTCAGGTATTCGAAAATATTTTTTTTGTAACACTTTTTTCAATATTTATGATTATTAGGCTTGAAACATTTACTAAACAGCTACACAAGTGCAAGACTAAGAAGAAAAAATTATGTATATCTTGTACGTTGAAGATTAACATGTGTATTTTAATGTGGTTGATAGTTGAAACAAATAAATAAATCTTCTGATACGTTTTGCAACGAATCTTGTCTTCGTATAGTAATTTTTCTATGGGTGAACTTCTAAGTATTACTTGTATACAAATTATTATTTGTATTTTTTTTTTTTTTTTAACAAAAGCCTCTAAAATACGCATAAATTCTCTCCACTTCTTTAAAATAAAAAAATTATCATAAGGCTACTCAAAAAAAAACTTAATAACTATCCATCTTGTTGAGAGAAACTTTTATCTCTTACTGACTTACAAGATTACGTTATTACATTAAAAAAATCATAAATAAAATGAAATGCAAGTTTTTAAGACCTCAAAATAAAACTAACCTATTTTTACCTATGAGATGGTTAACCAGCTGAGCTGTTATAGACTTGCATATTTAAAAAACATAAAATAACTGTTCACGCAAGAGCTTAAGCTTCGTAAGAGTCAATATGCATTTTACATATACGTTGTACAAAAAGGTTAAGCGATCAGACTTTAATCTAAAGCATTCCAACAAAAGTTTTAGCTTTGAACTGTTTTGAATCATCAATAAGAGTTTAATATATCTTGTATACATATAAGAGTTCAGCATTGCAGCATTGCAGTATCACATACGCATGCAGGTGGATAGTTAGCGAGGTAGATCATCTGCTGCTGTTGGTAGTACATGACCTATCACACATTTTGAGAGACAGTATAATTTTTTAAGTCAAGAAAGACAAGATTTCTTAAAAGTTTCTCTAAATGAAGAGTTTAGAGAGCTTCTAGTCTACTATACTAATGACTCAGTCTCTTAATACTCTGGTTACTGGTGCTGAGGAACTATTCGCTGCACAGCTCGTCAAATAGAAGTGGTTAGCATCCCAACTTGCATGCGAAGCAAAATACGATTTTCTGAGGAAAAAAAAAATATACGCACTCGCATACTAAACTAAATATATGCTATCCAGTCATCAACGCAAGCAACACGCTCAGAGAGATAAAGGAGTATTTCTACACTTTTTTGTTTGTCTAAAAAAAAAAAAAAAAAAAATACCACTTACTCGGTATGGACTCCACGTGGTTTCCCCCTCCACATTGGAGCCAGAATTAGCCTAGCCTACCTACTAAGATAAATACTTAAATTAAAATTGTCATACATCTAATGTTGTTCATTATTTCAAACGGGAGCCTCTTTTTGGACAGAATTTGATGGAGGGAAGAAGAGATAGTGGACCATTGAGCAGTAAAGTACGAGAGAGTTTTATTACGGTATTTCTGCATAAATAGTAAGCTATTACGGGAATAAAAAATACACGTTATGCGGTGAGTACTCAATTCAGTGTTATTTCTCTATAGCTCTTTAAGTCAGCGGAGTATCAAACAAAAAAGCTTAGACTTTAAGCATATGCATGGTTGACTGCAAAAAGTCATTTTATTGAAATTCAACTATCAAAAATATATCTAGCAGTTCTTTTTCTTTTCTTATTTCGATTTATTTTTCTGTCTTTTGTGCTTTTGTCTTTTTGTACTTTTTGCGCGTTTTCTTAAAATTCTTTTTTTTTTACCCTTACGGCACCCATGCCTTGATTGCACAGTTCTACAAAGCAATTACAACTTAAATGACTCGTCGAGCCGACTCTCTTTATATTCCAAACTTTACAGAAGTTTTTTAATTTTTCCTTATTCACGGGATCTATTGTTTTCAATTAACACGTTTAAAGTGGAGCATCACTGGCAACATTGCAGAGTCAAGTGATATGGGTCTGCCAATCAGGTTCTTTAAATCGATTTCAATGTTATCAATCAAGTTAAGCAACAATCACATGTACATAGGTAAGTAGTTAGTGAACTTCATTTTCGACACAACCATATGCGTAATTTTGAAGGTCTTATGACACTGCTCACGACAACCGCAATTGAGCGTCTTTTCTGAAGTATGGTTCATAGATATCGCTGTGAATCATGAGCACTGGTGGTAAAGTATTAGTGAGATTTGCTAAGCGAACAGTTTGAATTTTGTCATTTTCCATAAAAAAATTTGTTATTTTTTTAAAATTCAAGATCTGAGGTAATTTTTTACATGATCCTAGGCCATACGTCTATTCACTGCGAACTATTTTAAAACAGACTAACTTAGCAACTACGTAACCACCTCTTTCCAATAAGAACATCACTTGATATTGTATAGTACAAGCAATGTTGGTTGCTTGTATCATTTGTTCCATATTTGTGTATAGACCATCGTATATACAATGATCTACATGAACTACAGAATATTATCTGTGTATATCATTGTGTAGCAGTAGTATGCTTTTTACAGTAGTCTTTTTTTCGCTATCTTTTACCACGTGTTGTAACGTCAGTGGTAGCTTAATGTCTGTTATACTAACAATCCATTGACCTAGCAAACGAATATATTAAGTAAATCTAGTCCCATAATGTGTAGAAGTTTAATCAGAGTAGAAATGCAAACTACTGTTACTATACATTACGACGTAAAATTCGTCCTTCATTTTATGTCTTTTTAATAATTATCCTTCACCCAGAAATATAATTTTTCAGGATATCCATTCCAAGTTACAGAATATTTCTTAGAGTGCCATTTACCTAAACTATTAAAAATCTTGTCATCCTCAAAGAAACTTTTGTTTAATTATTTTCTTTCTCTGCTTAAATCGTTGTCTTAAATAATTTGTTAACGTCTTCGTCAGCCAAATCTCTAAGAAAGTATACTGACGGTTTTGACGTGTAAAATAAACGTACAACTGTAAATAACTATAATATCCTACCACTTTCCAAACCTATGGCAAGTACGCTTCTTACAAGATGCAAATTAAATCGTCAATAATGTTCTTTGGGGCTTAACTCATATGTCTACCGTAACAGTACTTCATATTTTTGCGTACTTAAACTAATAATTCGTGCAATCGCATGCTTCTATTATACTTGGAACAACGTCTACCAAGCGACGGTTGTTAGTATGTGTGAAGTATGCTTTTAAGGCTCTCAGGTCCATGAAACCAGCTTTCCACACGTCACCTGAGTAACGCACGTTAAAGCTTCTTCTGGGAAACGTTGTTTTACAGGTCTATGTAACTCACAGGTATCTAGATTCTCTAACCAATCAATTCCGTTTTTTTGCGAATTTTTTGAAAACGTTGGCATGTCTATGGGAAAAATTTTTTTGCGTTGCAGTTAGTGAAACGTTTCCTTTAAGAATGTTTAATGTGCACTCACAAATGTACTTAATAAGCGTTGTTTCGACTGTGCGCAACAGTGCTCTCTGTTATTTACAATTGTTAGATATAATTAAAATTTTATTTATCGTGTCACTTTCTTTCATATTTTTTAGTGACGTATACGTACACATACTCGCTATCTGAGATAATGCAAGTCTAAAGTCTACAACTGCCTTGTATATGCTGTTTCAGATGCAAAAAAGGTAACCAAATGGTTGCAAAATAGGATCTTAATTGGCTTATTGCAAGAACTGGAGACTTTCTAAGCATACATGTCTTAAAAAATGTTGTATTTACATGCAATTTCGTGAATTTTTAAATACGACAATGTATTGCGAGTTTAACAAAACATTGCGTTGACCTTAACCATGATGAAACACATTTTGCGTGATAAAAATAACGTGAAAATGGTTATAATGACTACCTTTAGTAATAAAGTCAATAATACTACCACTACCCTATAATTAGTGCACTAAATCGTCAATAATAATAAGTATTGATCTGTAACGTTGATGACGTTAGTCATGTGACATATTCAATGCACAACCGTTAAGACAGTGGCAGTTACATTTCCGTAGGAAATTATTCTGACAGTAATAGTGATGGTGATGGTTGTAATCAACTATTAACAGAATTTTCGATTGCCGAGCCAAAATCGAATAGAAACATAATGTTGCGGTTTTACAGGAGTTTCAACGACTGGATATGCCCCAGCTGTATTATGACGCATACAGTTTAACAGCATCTGTAAATAAACTAATTATATTTTCAACTATTATTTTCTTAATTAAATCGTCAGTGTAGCTTCCCTCTACTTTGATTATATTGAGATTTATTTTGTATATGCTGATGGTAGCAGATAGGAAGAGAGAAAGAGAGGTGCTGTACTACAGATGGGAAGGACTCTCTCTCTTTTATTTCTCTCTTTCTACTATACTTACAATGTAACACGTTCTCCCCACTCGTCATATCATCTAATAAATTCTTTGGCCTCATCATAGAAAGCTCCATACCCTAGTACTATAGGTATGGAGGAATGTTTGTCTCTCTCTCTCTTTCTTTTTCTCTCTTTCTATACGACTCCAAGATTGTGCACACTTCCCCCGTCACTCAGCAAGATTATTTATACTGTCCCCACCCATCGTACCACCCCATAAATACTTATACACACCACTTTGGCTCTGTCAAAGCAGACTTCTACCCTGGTGGTAGGGGTTTGTTACGACAAGGCCGAAGTGTTACTCATGTAACATTAATACTGATATTAATGAAATAAAAGAATTAATCTGTTGTAAGTTGTCTTCATTTTTATGCGATTCGATATTTGTGTTACTAAATATAAATATATACACGTATGCACATATATATATATATATATATATATATATATATATATATATATATACGCACACGTATTGATATTTATACATATACATTTATAAATTATATCTGTTTCTTAAATATTTATGAACATAGTTGAACTGACCAGCACACGCACAATACTAAACTTTAAACGACCATATATTTATATTTATACTTTTTTCCTGTAAGATAATAAAAAACGAGACCTTACAAGAAACTCTGTAATTTATACAATATTTTGGTATTAGATTATTATTTATGAGAACATCAAAACTTTGTCACTTAACTGTTTTGAAAATATGAGATCAGTTCTCAAATTAGTCCCTAAAAATAAAAAAATTTACCACTCAATCAATAAAAGTTTGAAAAATTCCGGGTCAGGTTTGTTTTTAAGTACATAACTGGAAGAATAAGTGTATAAAGTAAGAAAAATAAAATTTTATATACTGCCTTAATAATAGTGAGTAAAAGACGTAAAATTTTTTTTTTTTTTTTTTTTTTTTTTGAATTTTTACTTTCAATGCATTTTGAATATGTTCGCCCCATTTTTAGCTAAGCTATAACACCAAATTCATGCCCATTTTCCTTAAAAATGTAAGAAACTAATCGAATTAGCCACTAGGAATATTATGTTAACTACTCATTTTAATGGCTGCTGTCACTCGCCTATACTGTGTTGAGGTATTATCTATTGGCTTTTAGTGTAGCCATATATTTGTCTGAGCTTTTTCCTTGCAATCACACAAACTTAGTCACTAATGGAAGAGAAATATTACCTGGGGATCTTGTATTGAAAGCTCGAATGTACCAGACGAAAAAAAATGTTATGTCCATATAGCCGAGAGATAAGCAGTTAATAAGCCAATTAAAATTTTAAATAAAGTTGTATGTACAGTACGCGTATTTAGTGATAATCTCATAAAAAATCTCAGTGGGTTTTATTACTATGTTAAACAAAACTTTGCAAGTATTACATTTTCCATCTACGTTTCATTTAATGGATTATCATCAAGAAATAGACATCAAAGTATTAAGTTTGATTAATAGACCATCTTATGAAACAGCTCGTTTTTGTTGTAATATTGTTAAAAAAGTTGCTAAAGTTAAAAAAAATCAGTATTTCAACATTATCTCAAAAACTATGGATTTTTTACGAAACGGTAAATCTCATACAGGTAGATTATAAAAATCCTACTAAATGCTGCCCGACTTTTTTAAAATTTAATAGTTTGTTTATTCACCCAAAAGCGAAAACACACATTTCCTCGCAGTATTAAACATGTTCAAATATTCACCGTTCTTGTCACATCACATATTCAAGGGAACCAGCGATCCAGACTTGTAAAATGATGACAAAGCTTTTTATGATCCCCTAGTTTCACACTTAACTATTTTCTTGTCTGGTAACGCTATAATTGCTAAATTTTGCAGCACAAAAACCAAGCGTCCAACGCTTAATGATCAGTATTTCCAGTACTTCAAAAAGTGTGCCAATAAGTTGGCTTTATTACGGAAATGGCTTTTATCAACTTAGGGTGCCGGCAAACAACAATCCTTTTGCGTTTATTTGCAGATTCGGTAGTGGCTTGGCAACAACAAATCTACGCTTGAACGGGATTAGAAGCAATTATTATATGGTCTAATCCTAGTATATTTAAGCATAGAACTAATTCCCGAGAATATCGTCAGAAAAATAACCTGTCAATGCACAACGCAATGCAAGGAAAACGTGTGCAGTTGTCGAAAACACGGATTGAAGTGCACTCATTTGTGCTGGGGATGTCTTGGTCAATCTTGCAGCATTTGTAAATCACTGAAAATACATGTTAAAAATAAATTTTTTGAGTACGATGTAACGATTGAGGAAATTGTAAGTGCAAGTAGAAATGACGGCAACTTTGACGCAGATACGAAGTTAAAAGAAACTATATTTTACGAGGAGGAAGACGATACATATTACGAGGAAGCAAAGAAATCCATTAAAAAGTTATTTTGTTAGTCATTTCATCGTGCTTGTTTATTAAAAAAAACTTTTAATTAAATTATTATTAAATACATTTGTTACTTCAAGCAAAGTTCTATTCTAGAGGTTTACCTGATTTTTTCCTTTTTCTCTCTATTACTTTCACTCTCCGTCTTTTATTCCCATTCATTCATATTTGCTATGTAAATTTCTCCTAGTGATCTCTGGTGGTTCTAAATAAAGTAAACTTTTTGAAAAATCAAATCTATTTTGTGCATGTATCTAATTTTGCTTAATATTAAAAGTCAAACCATAACTTTGATTAACAGTGTTGGTGAAAGTTGTGGATCACTAGAAAATGAGTTTACTCGGTTATATTTGACGAGGATGTATTCAGTAATTATAATTTTATACATTATGATTTATGTGATCACGAAAATACTTAAAACGTACATGTACTGCGCTTGCGCAGAAAATCACTAACATAATGCCACGTGTTGTTTTACTTGCTTTGAACATTACTATTGTTGTGAATATTTATATCAAATACAGTTATGCAGATTCCTTCTATTTTAATCTAAAATTTTTGCGCATGTAAGACGTTAAAATAGTGCCAAATTTCAAGATCCCTGCGGAAAAGGTCATTCGTACATAGAATTGAGACTTCAGTGTTCTGATAGTAACAAATATTTTGGCCTTCATATTGGTACCTCAATTGATTTTCTTAATCCTTCCAAACAAACTTACATAGTAAATAAGATTCCATGTGCACCATTCACAGTAATCATTACATATGCACACACCAGACGGTAGTTGTAAGATTTTTTTTAAAGTTTAAATTTGTATCTTTACTGATAAGTAAAGTACCAGTTATGCTTTACTTTTCTTACTCGCACTAAACTAAGCTGTAAAGCATAATTTTCCTGCCTTTTTGTTACACTACTCTGTAACGGCCAAATTCAGTCCTTCGTTTGTTTTTTTATCATAGTTTAACTTCTGTACATTTGAGATCCCTGCAAGCTATTTCCTTGTAGCGTATGCTTTTTTATTATTCTTCTCTACGGAAAAGTTCTTAATAGCATAATAAGTTTGACTTCAAAGTTAACGTGCAGTTTTGAGATCATAGATCTTACATGAAAAATTTATGCTTCCATTTGATGTTTAGGTTTTCATGAAATTATTTGAAGTTACACTTCTATAGGCACGTTATGCATGGGGGTAAATCAACAATTTTAGATTGGTGGCCTTGAGGAAAAGTGTGCCCAAAGTGGATTTTGCTTGATTCTCCTCCCTTTGCCTCGTCCTTTGTAAAGTATTTCCGGTCCCCTCTACACCACATAACGCCACCATACCACATCACACTATTCACTGTGAGTGTGAAGACAGCCAGCGATCGAGTCGGCGATTTTTTGCAACGCTGGCTGGATAGCGGACAACTTCCACAATGCTAAGTCTCGAAAAAATATTCACTACAGTTAATGTAATTTCTGTACGGTTGAGCAAGTACTATTACAAGATGATGTGAACAATCAGCTTGACTACAAAAAATGTGATTTTAGTGCTTGCGTAACTCATACGCCTATAACGATTTCGAGTAAAATAGCTCGATGCGGCTACCAGAAGAAGACGTGACGTCAAGTATGATGTATCTGACAGTCCAAACAACAGAAAAAAGTTAGTTTCCTCGACTTCATTACAGGCGTATGAGTTATGCACGTACTAAAATCCCTTTACTCATTTTTTTTAGTCAGGCTAAATGTTCACATCATCTTTTAATAGTGGTTGCTCAATCTTACAGAAATCACATTAACTGTAATAAATATTTTTTTGAGACTTGGAATTGTGGAAGTTGTCCGCTATACAGCTAGCGTTGCAAAAAATTGCTGACTCTAGCGATGGCTGTCTTCACTCTCACAGCGAATACCGTAAATTTTGAGTTTTATTCCTTTTTCTTTTAACCAATTCTAAAAACAAGAAAAGAAAAAAAAAACAGTTTCCAAAGAGATTTAAGTATGCAACCGTGTGCTAACTAGTCAAGGTCCTTACCCACTGTGCAATGAGCGGAACTGACGTATGAGTTCCATTTCTGCATCTTATCTTGTAGTTTGTAAATAATTTTTAGTGTAAATCTGTATTGACTGTATATTCATTCATTTGGTTTGATTATAAATTAAATTAATAAATAAACTGTAATAAACTAACATATATAACATGAATAATGAAGTAACTTTGTTGGTTACATGTTTTTTTCAAATACTTAGAATTACTATATTTTAGCAGCGCAGGTTTCCTATGTATTAATATATATTTATCCCTATGTAATTAATTTGTTTCTTTTATAATAAATCAATAATTATTTGTACAATTTTTCATATTTGTTCCAAATTTTGGAAAATTAAAAAAAAAATTTTATTCTGTACAAATTAAATAACTAATGTTTATTGTGTTTTATTCTTTTGCAATTTTTTCATTCGTGATTGAAGTAATTTTTTAACTTAAGGACATTCTTTACATAGTTAGTGGGGAAAAGTTTAGAGAAGTGAGAGGAACGCTTATATGTGTCGTAAAACTATCAATTAATTTCTTATGTAGGAGGTACTCACATACATGCTTTTATGCATACTTGCTACCCTTTTTCTAAATTTATTTAAAAACCAACTTGTGGTTCTATTTGCAATTTAATAGGTTTATCTGAAGGTAATATTTTGTATCTATTAAATTGAAAGATTTCTACAGATTATATGAATGCCATTGTGAGTGATTTTGTCATATGATTACATGTTAAATTACGATTTTATAAAATGAAATATATATAAAGTATTGGTACAGTCAAACAAGCTGCAATTTTTTTGAATATTTTTTATGCTTCTCCAAATTAACTTTTGATATTTGAATAATATCTATCCAACAAACCTATGTGTGAACAATGTCTTAAAAGGACATTTACTGGCATGTAATAATCAATACCCTATTAAAAAAAGCGATACTACAGAATGGTTTTTCTTAACTTTCTAGATACAATTATATTTTGGGTATTAAATATAGACTAGGAGTAAGTGTGTGAGCGTATGTGATGGATGTAAGTGTGACGTTATAGATGTAACCAGCGTAGACAGATAGTAGTAAGTTATTTTGAGATCTTTGGATAATTAGGTAAAAGCTTTTATACTGCCAAGCCTATACATATATACCCACAAAAAATAACCCGTTCTTGTTACCCATTTTAATAAAAAATTTTTTTTTGAGGCACACTATCGAAATAGGGCTCATTTTACTTATAGTGTAATGGCATTACAAGTAAAATAAGTCCTATCTTGATAGTGTGCCTCAAAAAAAATTTTTTTATTAATATGAGTAACAATAACGGGTCATTTTTTGTGGGTTTCCTTATATATATGTACAGGCTTAGCAGTACAACATACAACATACAACAATGCCATTACACTATAAGTAAAATAAGCCCTATCTCGAAGGTGTGCCTCAAAAAAATTTTTGTTATGAAAATGGGAGACAAAAACGAAATATTTTTTGTAGCTTTCCTCATATTATTTTTATTGTATTGTGCCATGATAATTTATTTATGATAGTTAACTTACTAAATATTGATTGAAAACATACCTAATCAACATACTTATACTTGTTTCCACAATAATTGCACCACTTTCGTACACAATACTGTTTCATAGAAGGTATTTTTATACTCATAATTATATTGTTCGTCATATAATTTTGTAGAAGTATAACTTCATACTTAGGTACCCAAGCACCCGCTGTCTCCCTTTTTTTTAATAAAGAATCATCTAGAAAAATATATGTAGCTTGTTTCGATGGATAGTTTTTGTTACAAAAAATTTTAATGTCAAAATTATAATAGTTGTAAGTTGTTTGAGCTGTACTTAATGAACATTAAAGAATATTAACATGTCATTCTTAATAGCTTAAAACAGCAATCATGTTTTTTGGCAAATTTGTAACCATTGTGTACAAAAGGTCTCTCTCCTTACAGAAAAAGTTTCTATTTTAACGCTCATCTTATAAATTACCAATATAACTTGTTTTTTTAATTTGGCTTTATATTCATTAAGAGTATAAATTAAGTGCAATATTTAATAATCTTTCAGTTAATGAAAGCGTAAGTTGTACTGATTCCAAATGGAAACAGGGAAATTCTATGTACATAATTAAGACTAATCTCTGTCTCCCTCTCTCTCTCTCTCTACGTCTCTCTCTCTCTCTCTCTCTATCTTTGTATATTCTGTATGGTAAATTTTTAAGGATAAAATTTTTAAAGTAACACAAGTCAAAGTACATGTTAGTTGAGTGCCACACATGCAGAAATTGCGCCAAAAATGAACAAAATTATAATAAGGTAAAAAATTATACATATACTAACACTTGAAAGTATTTTTATATACTAGTAACTAAATTTGTATACTTAATTATACTTTTAACAACGTACTGACCACCAAAGACTTGGTAAAACTGTGACAAGTAAGTTAGGATAGAGAGCCTATCAGGTACTGAGCAAGAAGCCATGTCCTTGGCGTCAAGAAGTGCTGGGATGGCGAGGTGCTGTTCAGCTGTCCTAAAGGCGAGCTCATTGTTGCCATAGATATCGTTCTTGTTAAGGCTGCTAAAGTCACTACAATTAAAAAAAAAACATTACTCATTAGAATTTTTACTTTTTTTACAATTGTTACTTTAAAAAGTATGAAAAAAATATGACGACAAATAAAATTATTGCTTCAGTTAATTCCATGTTGGTATTCATGAATCCGGAAACAGTTCCTCGTCGTTTATTTCGTACATTTTTAAAAACATGTATCTGTACATACAACAATTATAAGGAGAGTGGTTTTATTAATATTAAAATTAGTGGGTTTTTTTCATTTATAAATTTGTTTTTTTTTTTTTTTACCGTAAGTGAGAAATAACGTTTCTTTAAAAATAAGCTTTCTATCAAAACAAAAAAAAATTTTTAATAGAATATTTTTTCAATCCCACCGTTACGCTAAGCTTTATTCTGCTACATTTGCATGATAAACAGTTTGAAACGGAACTCGTTGCTTGAAAAAATCATGGTTGGTATCTCTTGTCTCTTTTTAGTGTGACCTTTTGTGGGCTATTGCAGCCCCATTAACTCACAGCCTGATAGTGTTAAGCATTCAGAAAGCGTAAATTCCTTAAAAAGAATGGTATAAAAAAAAATGCATACACACAATTATGAAGTAACAGCAGCACCTAATTGAAGTTTCTTGGCCCCTTCCGCTATTGGTATGGTTATTTTCTTTATGTTTTTGCGTTACTTTATAACTTTTTTTATGAAGAGCTTTCAACAGTCTGCGTATCTATATAAAGAACTGCGGGATGGTAGCAGGCATAGGTCTTGATGTTGAATTAATATACTAATTTCATCACTATTATTATATGTTGATGATGCATACGGTTGATGAGCATGAATTTCATAGTGTGCGATAGACTCATCAAACGCAACGGGGGACTAAATGATCAAAATGTCATCCATCTTTAATGTAAAAAATTTAAACGTTAGTTCACACCTTTTATTTTTAAGCCAAGACTTTTAAGAAATTGTAAGTTTTGATTTGTCAATTTTTGATACTTCCGTTGTCCTTTCTGACGTCTCGATGATTTGAAAGCTTGCCGTTAACTAAGCGCAGAAGTACGTGTCAAGCTGTTTATATACTTGATGTGATTATTAATAATACCCATTACGATGAAGGTTTCATGTGTAATCTTATCGTGATGACTTTTCCACGAAAACTTATTAAATTACCATCTTGATCAACTACGCGTAGTTGTAAGTAATCTATGACTCGTCCAATGACAGGCAAGTAGATTCTTTGTTATGGAACTTCAATAATTTTATTCTGGTGGTACCACAGGGTGAGATTCATGAATTGTATAAACTTTTTTTCCGTTTATATAAGCTCCACTAGTGATGCTGCACTCAACTTGTAATGCGTTAATCTTGAGAATGGATACAGGTAAGTCAGAGTCATGAGTTAAGTTATTTTGTAGTAATCGTTTAGTAAAACCTAGTAGTCACCCTATAAAATCTTTTGGTCTGAAATCCATAGTATGACTACACCTAACAACACTACGAAGCGTATTATTATTTGGCTTGATACTGATACTTATATCTTTCGGTTGTAACACATTGACAAAATGACTAAATATCTGCAAATTCATAACTGCCAGTTGGAATAACGACCACTTGATCATCCACGTAAAATTTATTGTTATTTACGTCAATATTAGAAATTGAATTAAACGTTAGGAGTTCTACTAAACCAAGAACATATTTGTGTTTTAGTGATAATTTAATAGGTGGAAGATATTGCGCCTCTAGGGTAGAAGAAGTACCAGACAAACTAAGTGTTAATGTTTCTTCCATGACCGTCAATGTAAAATTGAGATTTTTTTTGCTATTTTAAGTGCTTATATATGTTTTGACAAAAACATGTAAGAGTTAAATTTTTCATATCGTTTGTGATTATACTAAACTGTATCAACACCCCAGTACAACATTAAAGTTACAGGTGGCTGCAAATCTCCAAAACTGTTATAATAAACAACATTCAGGCCATATTTTTGATACGCCACCCAGTGAGATCCAGGTCCATTCTTGTCGTCAAAATTTACTATGGCAGTCTTACGATACCATGGCCCATCACTGAGTAAGTCATTTCGCATAAATACTTCACGAAAAAAAGAAATCTAAAAAAAGGTAAATTTTACTTTTTCGGAATTTTTTTTTTTTTTTTTTTTTTTGTCCGTCATATGCTTAAGTACCAAAACATCTTGTGAGAGACAACGTTAATTTTTTAGCTTTATTTCGTCAGGATGAAGTTAATTTGAGACATGTGTATAATGATCATGTAAAATCAGTTATGCCATATAATAAATTTAAAGAGTTATGCTCTAGCTGTTGGAATGATGATCGGTATGGATTTGTTGTTATAAACAAGGATGTAAAGATAAAAAATGGTCGATATAGAAAAGGTTTTGACAATTTTGCTTTAAATATAAGAGATACATAGCAATTGTAGTCCAACGAAAATCATTAAAGCCTCAACATGTATGAAGGAGAAAAAGACGTAATTAATCAATTAGTAAAGGCAAGAGAGGCCGTGAAAAAAAAGTACAGACAGTTAAAGTTTGGAAAAGATGAAGTTAAAAAAGTCCTAAGCGAAACTTTTAAACTAATAAAAGATCCTTTACAGAAAATTGTTACTACAACCAAGAAAAATGAAAGAAATTCATCTGTAATCTATAACTACTTAAATAACAAAAAAAATAAAGATGTTACGAAAGCAAAAACTGAAGAACCACCCAACGATGATAATAGCACGGTGTTCGAGTCTGCTGCCAGTAAAAGTGATAATAATATGAATATAGGTACTGATGAAATAAATAAAACTATTTAATATATGTCTAATAATGTTGAAATCAATGAAAACTTATCGAGGAACTCATATTTGCAAATGCTTGATAATGATCAAAAAAAGTTATTGGATTTGATGTATGGGGTACGAAAAGAAAAAAGAACATGTCAATTTGGGAATTTACCAATATATTTTGATAATAATAAAATTACAATGGACAAACTCGAATTGCCAATGACTTACAAATTAATTGAGCTACTCATAAAAAAGTACCCGAATACAAATCTTACAACGGAAGAGGATATGCAAAAATATTATATGCTTTTGAAAATTTCGAGTGTTCATAGAAGAGGATTTGATAATAAATGAACCTATTAGGCAACATAATAGTCATAAATTTAATAAAGTTATTGCTCCTACGTTCGATGGCATTTCAAAAAAACTGGAGGATCATTACTACTAGAATACAAAATCACCCGAAAAACGCAGCATGTAGATTACGTGCACTGAAACCATCCCAACGAACTTGTGGATCATTTACGATAACTCATAGCTGAAAGATCAGCAGGAAATCCAAGTCATGACAATAAAATAATATTAATTATATTGAAGAGCTACGTAAGGCAGGGTATATACGTACATATTAAGGTGAGCAGTCATTTTATTTCAGTATCACAATGAGTGTTGACGTATTTGGTCGTAAACTAGGTTGTCGAGATGCAGCCTTACGCTAGTAATAACAAAAGTTATAGGTATATACTTACTGTTATAGATGTTTTTTTAAAGTATGCATGGGCTGTACCAATAAAGAAAAAAACAGGTGAAATAGTGTCAACAGCGAGGCAGTCTATATGAAAGGACGGAAGGGTGCCAGTTAACTTGGAAACCGACCATGGCAAGGAATTCTACAATTTTAAGTTTCAAAATCTTATGCCAAAATATGAAATAAACTTATACTCAACCTACAGCAACCTCAAAGCATCTATATGTGAACGATTCAATTGTACTTTAAAAGACCTTATGTGGAAAAAATTTAGCTTACAAGGCAATTACAAATGGTTTCATGTTTTACAAATGTTGAGTGAATTATATAATAATAGAAAACATCAAACAATTGGTATGAAACCAAAAGATGTTACTACTGAAAAGGAAATTTAAGTCCTGACAAAATTTAAAAAAAGATGCAAACGTAGCAGCAAACTAAAACCAAAATTCAAAGTTAGTGATAAAGTACGCGTGAACAAAATGAAACAAGTATTGAAAAAAGGCTATACTCCTAATTGGTCAACAGAATTATTAACAATCACTCATGTAGCAGGAACAAATCCAACTACGTATTGTCTCAAAGATTATCAAGATTCACCTATCTCCGCAGGTTTTTATGAGCAGGAACTGCAAAAAACAAAAAATCCTGATATTTACCTGGTGGAAAAAGTTCTTTGAAGACGTGGACAGCAAGTTTTTGTAAAGTGGTTGGGTTTTAACAGCACTTTTACAGTAGTTGAATTGATGAGCGTAAATTATGAAAAAATTTTTTTTTTCATTTTCCATGATAAGTAGAAAAATATTTTTTGTATAATTGATCGAATAAATTGTTAAAATAAAATTTTTTTTAATTAAAAAAGAATGTTTTAAGGAAATTTTGTTTTATACGATAAATCAAATTGAATATTATATAAGAAAAAAAAAATCGTTCTAACTGTAACAGAAAATGTATTTGAGAAAAAATACTTCAAATTTAAAAGAAATTGTCATTTCATTTACTTATTCCTAATCATAAGAAAATACAATTCGTTTTCCATAGTAAATTAAAAATAATCTAAGCTTATTAACAGCATCCAGTAGTTCGTTATAAAAGTGATCATTATAATACAGAGCTATGCATATTTTAAACAGTAAAAAGACTTGAAAATTGTCAGCTGACTCAGCTACTACTGTTGGCCCAAATCTAGTATTGACCTTCCTCAGTTTGGTCACCACATATTTCTTATGCGGAATCATGTCGGAAATTTTTTTCATCGACAGAAAACCTTTGTTAGCGATGTTATTGAGTTGTGCAAGATCCATCTGTAATATTTTTAATGAATAATTTTTATTTTAGCTTTTTTTTTTTTTTTTTTTTTTTTTCAAGAAAAAATTGAAAAAGAAGAAATCATGCTTACCTGTGCAAAGTCTAGGCTTTTTACCTAATGTAACGTTGTCAGAAATGACTACTGATGGCGATAGAGGCTCCTGTTGTCTTTTTAGTCCAGTCCTATTTGAACCTCTGGTTTGTAGTATAATGAGCTCTGCTGACTGTGACACTTCCTTATGTGAAGCTGTCCCCTCTACTGTGGCTTGCCTCTCTACCGCAACTTCCCCCTCTATTCTGGATGGCTTTAGATGAGCAGTATTCTCTCTTTCTGCTTCTTTATTCTGATTCGCTGTTTCGATCCCTACTTCTTCATTTTTGATCAGATTAGCTGTCTTTCCCCCTTTAGCTCTTTACCTTGCTTTACTAATCTCCTCTCCACTATGCTGTAATGACCCCATGGTAGGGTGTCTGTAGAACCAGATTTAAAATAACGTTTGTCATCATGCGCACTGAGCGCAATTTTTGCTTCTTTTTCAGTAAAGAGCTGATGATGTCGTACCTGATAATTTTTTGCTCTCGAGTCATACTAGTATTTTCGCATAAGCACTTGATGTAACCATCAAAGTTAATCATAGCATTAACTACTGAGCTCTTGACACCCTTGGCTTTCTTCAATGGCTTTTGGTCTTGAATCCTTACACTATATATTTTGCTCCTCAATCCTACGAATTCAATCATGACTTTTCTATTGCACTCATCCTTTATAAGGCCAAGAATTTTTTTATTACTACGAGACATGTTAAAATCATTATTAATAGAATAGTCCCATGTGTCGAATTCTATGATATTTTCACGCATCACATTATAAATATTGTAATTTGATATTTCATACGGAAGACTGTCGGTGTCTGTGTATAAAAGTTTGCATTGATCTGCCATTTGACTTTTTATAAAGTCATAATGAAATTGATATACACGTGTCTTGGATAGATCCAAGACACTCAGTCTAACATATATTGGATTATGCTGATTTCGGTGCGAAATAATTGTATTGCCACTAACTGCTTAACAAATATGTCACAGCTGTGGAAACTTGGTCGAGCAATTTAACTCTCAGCACCGTAACGCCCTTTTCGTTTATTAATAAGCTTGACATCAATCGCGCTCATTCTCCATCATTTTTCCATACGTAGCATTACTAAATAATTTATACAACATTTTCTCAAAGTCATTTGTCACATTTTTACGCTCTCTCACTGTTAAAGTCTATATATTTCTTTAACCACGGACTTTGATCGAACTGTAAAACTCTATGAACTTTATTTATGCGAAGACCATGGCTAACGGCTTGTTTGAGTGCACGATAGTGCATCACATATCGTGGTTTATCGTATAATGTAGTCATCAATTTTTTTGTTGGACGCTGGAGGTGCGATGTGCTCATCACAGAAAGGTCGATCCTTATGGGCATCGTGAAGAGTCTTAGGATAGTCAAGGTCCACTTCAAGTATGTAACCTATTTCTCCATCATCTGCCACGTTCAAAATACCAACTGGACGAACATTTTGAATCCATTTAAAGTCTCCATAAGGCAATGGTTTGGTCATAGCCCATCCATACAAATTATTAACATCAAATATTTATCACTTTTATTAGCTTTATAGCCTTCTTTCATGTACGAATTGTTACCCTTGGCATATCGATTGCAATATTGGCTTATACCACCACGAATTCCACGCTTGATGAACATAACCATATCTAGGTCAGTCAACAGTTCCAATTTTACCTGTAATTATAATTTTATATGTATAAATTATACATTTGTGACAATCTTAATACTTTGCACATATTACTCACATTCGTAAATTTCAACATCGCATTCCATGTTAGGCCAGGTGTTGTGTAATAATGAGCTGGAGTTAAATGATATGCCTCAATACAATTATTTTTAAAGTTTTCAAATATTTCAACTAGTAACAATACATCTGTTTTTAAATATAAGTCAAAATACTGCCCAAGTGCTTGTATGTTAAAACTATTCCAAATATTTATAGTATGTTTATATTCTTCATCACTGATATGGACTTCGACCAAGCTGCTGTAGAGACTTTCTTTTGATGGCAGCCTACGTTTCTTAAGTTTTTCAAAAGAAGATGTGTAATCGTAAGGGTACACACCTTTTTTTTAAATAAATTTGTTTGATCTGTAGTGTAATGATCATCATTTAAAAATACTGTTTCCAATACTTTTAATTCTTCTAAATAAGATGACAATTCATCAAGAGATGAAGTCATAAGCTTAAAGGAATCAATAAATCGAAGACTGACATCAGTCCCTTCTACATATTTTGTAAATGAGATATATTTTTCTTTTGTTTGTGATAGAAGCTGGATTCTTTCCAAGAATCATGCAGCAAATTCTTTTACAAACAAATGCGAATCATATCCGCTCAAGTTGTTAAAAATTATGGGTATCTGGAAATTCAAAGTGATCAGTGATCCGTTGGGGGCGAAATGTAAGAAAATAAATAAATAGAAGTAAAGTGTATTTAAATTTTCTGCGTTGATTTATTGATGCGCAACGTTTCGCTGACAATATGCGTCAGCCTCATCAGGCTACAAAATTAAAATTAAAAACACACAATGAGTGATCTGGAAGGCTCAAACACAAAAATACAATAAATTTTTTGTAAATTGTTACCGCAGATACGCGAGAATTCGTAAGTTTGGTTGACTTACTCGTCACCTGTCGTGCTGTCGACTGACAATAAATTACAACCACAAGCCAGCGCTTATATAGGCGGAGCCGCAAAGGTAGACGGTAATGGGCGATGAACTCGATCGGGACATTTAAACTTTCGTAGTAAAGGAAGGTATGCTCTATTAAAGGAAAGCACATCCTCCTTTCTATTGATGTTGTGTTTATCGAGTTTTATATAAAGCATTTCGGAAATAATTCTTTTTTTATAATTGGATTCTTTGTCAAGGATTTTAAAGTTATCCCAATCGAATTCATGGTCAAAATTGATTTGGTGTGTTAATAGAGCATACCTTCCTTTATTACGAAAGTTTAAATGTCCCGATCGAGTTCATCGCCCTTTACCGTCTACCTTTGCGGCTCTGCCTATATAAGCGCTGGCTTGTGGTTGTAATTTATTGTCAGTCGACAGCACGACAGGTGACGAGTAAGTCAACCAAACTTACGAATTCTCGCGTATCTGCGGTAACAATTTACAAAAAATTTATTGTATTTTTGTGTTTGAGCCTACCAGATCACTCATTGTGTGTTTTTAATTTTAATTTTGTAGCCTGATGAGGCTGACGCATATTGTCAGCGAAACGTTGCGCATCAATAAATCAACGCAGAAAATTTAAATACACTTTACTTGTATTTATTTATTTTCTTACATTTTGCCCCCAACGGATCACTGATCACTTTGAATTTCCAAATTCACCGGAGGGCACTGATATATACTAGCAACTCAATTACGTGTATCATTCTCGAGTCTTGATAATTAAGATTGCATTTGTTATGAGCGGGACCACGGTATCTAAAATAAAAAAAAAATATTGTACGCTATATGATATAATATGTTTGAAAAAAGTACACTTACTTTCCAGTGAGATGACAGTGATCTCTAACTCTTATATTATCCAAGCTGAATGGTTGGTTGCATGTGTGACACAAAGAAGCTTCATTATACTTAAACTGTTCTCCAAGTGTCAAATTTGTCGTTTTTATAGGGTTTTTGTATAATTCTTCTAGTTTTAGAGCAAGAAGATACAGAGAACAAATAAACCACTTAGCAGGTGTTTCATCATCGTTTTCGTCACTTTTTCTATAACTCTTACATTCTGATTCTCTATCGTCGTAAGAGCACTTAACAAAATAACCAATACTGAATGCTCTATGACTTTGATAAGCACGACTGCTCTTCGTAGGTTCTAGCAAACACTCAAAGTCTGCATATACAACGAAAGGTACTTTGTTTTTATACGTAAAATTTTTCAATTGTAGTGTATCATCTTTCTGATTTCTATTGGGCAGTATAATTCTCTAACTTTTGTTTTGACGAAAAATAGTGAAAGCAACGATGACATACATGTACTGCATGTTCATGTAGAGATAATTGCTTACATACCAAGCGGGATAAATTTTTTATCTAAAAGTAATGATATTTGTATTCTTCGTTTAAATAATTATTACTTTCATTTATATTATCATCTTCATGATCTACATAAAAGCTTTCAAAAAGTAAAAGATTCACATGGACTTCTTTTTTATTTATTGTTAAGTGACTGGGAAAAAAAATTGTATACATCATTTCTCTTTTTAAAAAAATATAAATTCACTGATACTTTGTTTTAGTTTTCGAATTTTCTAATTTGCTTTGGGTTAACAGAAAAATCAATTCCATCAAAGTTTAACTCGTTTTTGTACTAAACATAGTTCGAGACCGGATTTGGATTTCTTTTTTTTGGATGTATTGCTGACAGAATAGCCCATTTAAAACACTGAACGTCTCTGTTTACTATATTTACACAAGCATTTTTGTTTTTCATGCAACCTGGCAAATCTATAAAAGAACTACCTCGCATAGAATTCAGTTTATTAATATTCACATTTTAATTCAAAATTAAGAGCAAAGACCAGCGCGATTCTTTGTCACTAAAATCATCCATATTTTTTTGAATTGGCTGTTGTACACTCACATCAAACCATTCATTCAAGTCTGTTGTCTGGAATGTAGATTGTGATTTTGTACCAAAGTATTTTAAATCTACATTTTCAAAATTATCTTTAACTATTATATATTCAGGTGCCAACACTGTATTTACTTTTAACGCTTCATATTCACGAAGAGATCGATGGATCCGTTTTACAAACTGATGTTTAGCGTCTTTTAAAAACTTTATCAGATCTAGGTGTTTTAGATTTACGATCAAAGCTGTAGTAGTAAGTTTTTCAAATGCACTATTCAAGTCATTTAAATTTACTGATCTATCATTCTAAAGAATGGGAGCTGCTGTCGCTTCTATCATACCTTCATCTTGAGTGCTTGTTATAGGGCCCGTTTCTGTCACACCTTTACCTTAGACGCTTATTGCAATCTAACAGTCTTTGAATTTGAGCAGGATTGACTTTACTTTTAACAACTTGTTGGTATGATTTCCAAAGGCAGGTAGCCGAATCCTTGAAATTCTGTACAGTAGCCATGACTTCTTGCAGAAGAAAGCTTAGCAATAAAGTCACTGGGTTAAAATGTACTGCTCTGTCAACGTAAACCCCTTTAAATACCTTCAGAGTTTAACAAAAAGCATATTTAAATAGGGGTTGGAAGCATGTGTGTATGTATGTGCGTATGCGTGTGTTTAAATGAGAGAAAGATATGACTTAGGGTGGTGGTAAATACCTTAAAAAAAGTCAGTATTACAGGTATGACAATATTATAGATATTAAAAAGGTATTTACATCAAACAAAAAGTTAACTTATAATTGTGGTAAAACTGTAAAAGAAGAGAAACAATGTTTGTAAAAGTTTTTTTTCTTGTCTAAAAAAAAGAAGTTTCACATTATGTTAGAATAAAAGACTTGATATAAAAAAAATTAAATAATATTTATAACATTTAATCATACAGTTATATTCTTCTAAAATTACTTATATAATATTCATTATTCAGCTGTAACTTTTTTTTTACATTTAAATTTTTTCTTTATTTTCTAGATTATCTCTTTTTCTTTTTTTCTCTTTCGATTCCATCGCTTTTTTTTTAGCTGGGCTAAGGCTCCTAGATTTTCGAGAGTTTGCTGCATACGCAGTGCGCAGTCACCCTCTCCTCTCTCGAATAAACCAAGTGGTGAGCTCCCACTATACCTATACTTTTACTTAAGCCTCGCCCACTTCCTGCAACTTAAATACGAGTTCTTATACAGGGCAGGTACGAGCGCCGATGGTCGAGTATACTCAACCTTTTGATCCTGCTGGGCTTACAAGCGGGGTTATCGATTCTCGCCGATGTCTTTTTTTTTTTTTTTTTTTCTTACAAGTTTGTTATAAATTACAATTAACCCATGAACCAATAATTACAAATAATTATTTTTTTTACATACACCACCGTAAGTATAAGTACTTTACATTATTTATTGTTAAATAACGTTTAATTTCATTTAAGTTTGTTTTCAGCTTCAAATCAAAAACTAAAAACTGTGGACTACAGTCTCACGCTCCTTCACAGGCTGTGGGACAGCAGATAGTCCAACTATTTGTTTGTTGAAGAAAAATCAAAAGGAAGGAAGAAGTAGAGTGTTGAATATTATATTCAGATTAACTTACTTAAATTTTATTATTGGGAATGAAATATAACGGGATAAAATAGAATAAAAATAAAAATTTATTAATTTACGCAAGTCGTCACCTAACAGCCTTCCCTTCTTAAAACTATCACCGTCCTCGGTGAATATATTATATTATTTTATTGGTTTTTTTTTTTTTGCTATATTTTCATCTTATAAGTAAACATTTGTGAGTTACATAACATAAACATTTTACAATAATCCTTATAGTAATGTAATAAAGTATTAATTTAAAGAATTATTACATTTGTTTATTTGGGACTGAGAGTAAGGGAAGGAATGGACTCGTGAATATAACGTCTTCTTCTTCTCCTTGGCCCCTGATTTTGTGTTGTTAATTACTATTTTATCAAGTGCATCAAGATTTGCTGACACTCCCATCTCAAGGCATAGTTTATAGTGCCAGTCGTATTTTACCAAGTTGATATTTTCCTGGCATGATGGGCAGATCTTTTTTAATTTCATTTGTGTTTTGCACAGAAGACTGTGCACTTCAAGGTGGCATTTGGATATAAAATTTTTACACGATAAATGTGTTACAATTTCACGGCTTTGCGAGTCTTTTTGGGAGTAATTTGCCTTATACATTTTGAGTCCTTTGAGGGCCCTTTCCGTCAATTCTTCGTTACAGTATGTAGCGAAGCTTAGGTATAACTGTCTTCCATCGTCGCGTATGACATCTAATGGGTAGTAGTTTAAATGGCTTAAAGGGCCAAAGGTCATTAACAACCGGGTGTATTCATCTAGATTCATGATGGCTGGTACCTTAGATACTACTTTTCGCGGAAGTGAGTCATTGTCTTTTGCATCGTTATTTATTTTGATCGTGTTTTCTGTTTTTGGGTTTTTTGTGATTACATTCTTTGGCTGCTGAGTTATGCAATACACTACTATCTGGCGCATGTTTTCTGCCCACTCAGCGGATCTATACGTTATATGAACGGGAATAATATCTTCCCGTGTTTGTTTTTTGGTTGAAAAATAAATATCTTCTTTTGGATATTTGTTTTCAAAAAATTCAATAATATAGTTTATGTTAATAGATTTTTTTAAAATGACGCTTATTTTAGTCCCGGTACGATTTACTCTTACAAATCGTAATATTGGACTAAGCTCTTCTTCAATAAATTTTTTAAGGGTTTTGACTTCCGTCGTTGACTCTACATTCTTAGTTGGTGCTTCGATGTTTCGTGAAGATGATTTGTCTTCTATTTGAATGGTTGTTGTATCATTTAAGGTTGCTGCAGCAACTGCTGCATCACATAGTTGGTAATATTTGGCCTCGTAGCTGGTGTATGGGGCCAAAAATGACTGTTCTTTTAATGATAACATCGGACTAAATTTATTAAGCGATGTTTCCAATTGGCGCTTATCAATTGGTTCTTCTGTCATTGTGTTTAACCAACGTCGATTTTCCGATATATTGTGGACCTTGACTTGTCTTTTATTTGGCAAGGGGACAGATGCCGTTGACTTTGCCCAATTCCTCTCATCCGATACATTTGACAATGAGTCGAATAGCTCCTTTAGCGTTGGCGCTGCATTTAGGTTATCAGCCGCTATCGCTGCCTCCCGTGGTGAAAGGTATACCACTTCGTAACTTGAGTACCCCATAGCACAGGGTTTCCGTTCAATGGACCTCACTATCCCAAAGTTTTTCAAAATTTTTTTTAGCATTAGCCTACTATAATCCCCCTGCAGCAGTATGCTAAGCTGGGATCCATCAGCCATTGCTTCTGTGATATTAGCATTTTGTTTGTCCATTGTGTGCGTAATTCTGCAAGCGTAAATATGATGGATGTTGTGAGGATCATCACTTGATACTGTACATGTGTGAGTGTTCTTATAGTGTACTTCGTATTGTTATTGTTCGTAAGTGATGTATGGAATGCAGATATGAGAATAAAATTAGGTTTATAAAACTATTGGATAATGGGTAGGGAATATATGGATAGATACAATTATTACTTATCATGCTATGCCGAAATATTTGCGTATTTGTAATACAATTGAATACAATTTTAATACATGTTAAAGCTTAATATTACAAAAGAGGAGAAAAAAAAAAATTTTGACAATAGAGTCACATGCAGCTAAAATAGAATACAACATGCGCTTTTAAATTTAAAGCCTAATTATTATTATTTTTATAGTTATTACATTTATTAATTTATGTTTATATTAACATACATATTTTTTTTTTATTTTATTTTTTTTTTTTTAACTTATAATAAACGTACTTCGTATAAATCCTAAAGATAAAATTAAACAATAAAATGAAGTTGAGAAAAAGGAATACGTAAAAAAAAATTGATTTTACAAACCTTAAAGTTAAAATTTCAGAACTAAGTGATGTGTATCCGACGTAGAAGGTGGCTAGTTGAATGGTAGGGTTTAATTATTGGGTTCATTTTCTGCTACTTTTGATCTTTTCTCGTAGATCAACGGTTTTGGTAGGGATTGACTTCGTTTCTGTAGTTTGTGTACAGCGTTGTCTTCTGCATGTAATCACATGTCTGTGGTAGGTCATTAACTCAAGTTGTTGTTGACATAACTGGTGAGTCAATTTTCAGTTCATTTTGTATTTTGTACTGCTTTTAATTGGTTCAGCGTATTTCGTGCGATATTCGGGTTCATCGTTCTGCAATGCTAAAATAGCGCTTTTAGGATCCATGTATTTTACATATCCTTGGGATAATCTTCCCCGCCGATCTCTAACGGTATAACAATATTCTAGGGTGCCAAATTGAGAGAAATGATTAAAGAAATCTCTTTCCCTTTTCGTTTCTTCTATATCCCATAGCAGAAGACACATAAGTCTTTTTGGATCAATGTTTGGTGTATCATTGTCGTTTCTTGATGGTGTTGGTGAAGAGATCTTTTCTGCTTGACAAATAGTGGATTTCATCTTAAAAGGAGAAAGTGTTTGAACTTCTTCTTCTCTATTTAGTGTTTTATCAGTTACTTTAGTAAATGAATCACTATTGTATTTGGCGGTTGTAGTTCGATGTTCATAACTATGTTAATCCGTAAGTATGTGCATTTCCTTAATATTTCCTTTATTTTCTAATTCTTCGATAACTCCATATAAAGGTTGGTTTATGTTGACTCTAGTCTTTATTGTTATTTCATATTCGGGGTTCATTGTTCTACCTGGAAGAAAAATAGTATCAAATTACTATTGATTTATGAGTCCATTTCCAGTTTTTGGGGTATATGGCGTGGGAGTATCAATTTCCGTATCTTTATTATAGGTCTAGTTTTAGATGATTTAGGTATTTTATGTTTTTCTTTAATTTCAACATACAGTTCCGTTGGTTCGTGTTCATTTGATTCTTGTTTTATGGTTACTCGGGGTTCTGCGTTCAGTGGGTTGATGGTACGATTTATAAATTTTTCCGAGACACTACGTTTCATAATCTTCTTAAAACAGCATCTTGCTTCGCTGATGAGTATTGCTATTATAATTATAATAATAATAGCTTTAATGACATTTCGTATTAAAGAAAAAAGAGAAGTTTGTTTTTCCTCCAACATTCAGGTCCGTACTTTCTCCATTTAATTTATGATATTTTGTACATTTAATTCTTCATCTGTTCATGCTTGTTTATTAAAGTTTAATTCTTGAATCGATTTTATAGCGTCATGGAAGTAATCAGTGTCTTTCAAGGGTTTATGTAGAACTGTCAAGTTTAAGTTCACTTCTACCTGATAGATATGTTGTATTTGAGTAATAATCTTATGTTCACTGGTTTAGGTTAATCTGTGAGTTTTTCCCGTACATCCATCATTCATTCGTAAAAGATCTATTCTTTTTACTCTTTCTTATTGATCCATTTTATTAGGACAGATAATGTTCAATTGTTTTTCATTGGGTGTTGAGAATAACCATGAACTATCAGCTGGTAAATACATCCATTGGCTTTCGGTTTTCGGCGTGAACATAATTTCACAGTATTTAAATACTTCTGGTCCAGGTCGTTATAACATAAGAATTTCACATTTGTTCATAGAATAGGGTTCCTTCAGTGGTTCCATAGCCGAGCATATGTAACCACATACCGTCTTATCGCATTGGTTAAATGTAACTTCGTTTAGTCGTAAATACGAATTATGGTCTGCTGCTACTGCTAAGTTAGGGTACGACGGTTTTATGTAGGCAGATTTATTTTGTCCAGATTGGGATATCATGACTGGATGTAGTCTATAAAGATTGTAAGGGGTTTGATCTACGAGTGGCAAATGTGATATTACCATGGTTCTATTTTCTTGATGTTCAACATCTAATTTGCTTAGGGTACTTATTTCGCCAGCATAAAGGTTTTCTATTGGTGCTACGAATTCTAGATTTCCCGCAAGGTTCTTTACATCCCGGGCTGCTGTTCTAAATATATTTGGAGAAAATAGCTTTGGATGTGCTTGACCTCTTTGTAAATCATGCAAAATGTCAATCAGATCTTCATGGGAACAAATAATGTGATCTAGGGTAGCCTCAATTCTTCTAAGGTATGCTGACAAATGAATTAGATATCTGTCAAGAGTAAAATCCAGTCCTGAAGTCAATATATTAGCAGCTTGTTTTAAAATGTGCTCATAGCGTTTCGTGGTATTGTATAGTTCTTTAAATGCGGCTGCAAAAATGTGGCTATTTCGTTCGTACAATTTAGTATATTCTTCTTGATTGGTATCCAAATTGTTGATGTTAGTGTTTATAACGTCAATATCATCTTCTGTGACTAAGCCGTAAAGTCCTTTAGCAATGCTCCCAATAATTCCAAAAGGTGTCAGTCTTTTTGCTCGTATGCTGGGGGGAAGAATAATGTTATCTCCTGCATGGATTCCCACAGTATTTATTATGTTCAATAGTGTTACTTTGAGGTTTGTCAATCGCTTTATTTTTAAATTCAAGAGGTCCATTTCCATATAGCGAGTGCAATTAGAATAACCAAACTGTACAATACAATATCGAAAAGTTTCGTTTAATCCTTTAGTAGGTGTTTGTTCCAATATGAATTTATTAACATCCAGCCATGTTACAATCTTCCTATTGGCTCTCTTAATTTTTGTTATACCAATTTGATCGTAGTATATTCCAGGGTTTGTTTCAAGTGGTTCTATGCTATAGTTGCCATGATTAGCATAGTTTGAATCTGCGCGGCTTTTGAACGCTATTGTCATTAAGATGGCCAATATAATCTGCATCGTTGTGTTTTTTTTTCTCTGGAAGACATGTAGAATGTGTTTCTTACAAGATATTAGTATCGGAGAACTAGTTTTAATTCATCTGTAAGTTTGCGTATGGTTTCACCATTAGTTTCTTCAAGTAACACATTATTTCCCTCTAAAACTGTTCTAACCTTTAGGGGTTCATTATAAAAGCGATCAAATTTATGGAAACGCACTTCTTTCTTTACCCCAACGTAATCTCCTGGCTTAACATGTGGAGGCTTTAATTTCTTATCATATCTTGTTTTTGCTTGTACTTTCACCTTTATTTCTTTTCCTGCCGCAATTTTCATTTCTTGAAGTCTTTTATAAGATCTTGTAAATATAGTGGGTATGTTCACAATCTTTGATCTTTAGGTATCTTCAAGGGCAACCTCACTACTCTCCCAAATACTAGTTTATAAGGCGTAAAATTTGTAGCTGCATGTACACTCGTGTTATACGTGAAAGCTGCAAATTTTGCTAAGTTGTCCCAGTCATCATATGTTTCAGAGTAAGTTCGTATAAAGTCAGCTAGGGCAGCATGACTTCGCTCTAGTAATTCGTTTGTTTAAGGGTGGTATGCTGATGTAGTTAGATGATTGGTTTTGAGGGTTCTCATAAATTGTTCCAATAACTTAGACATAAATGTATCATGTCTATCTGATAGAATTGCTCTAGGCGCACCATAAACTACTATTAGATTTTTTACGAGTGCATCGGCAAGAGTGCTTGATCTTAGGTCTGGTACAGGGACTAATATGATATATTTAGTCAAATCACACTGTATGGTCAGCAAATGGCAATAACCATTTGGTGTTATTCTTAATTTACCAACGGTATCGACGGAAACCTTATCGAAAGCTTCAATAGTTGTATCTGTAAGTACCAAGGGTTCTCTTGTTTTTAGTCGTTCAATTTTCGTCTCTTGACACTTGCTGCATTTACGTACATAATTGAGAATATCATTTCTCATTCCGGGCCAATAAACCGTTCTCTTATTTTCCGGTAAGTTTCGTTTATTCCCTTATGTCCTCCAACAGGGCTGTCATGTAATGGTTGTATTAATTCATAACGTTCTTGGATTTTCGGAAAATCAACCTTACCGTAACAGACAGTAATTTGTATGGATGTTTTATCAAAAATTTTTAATAACATTCCTGTTATTAATCCAGGTTCTAATTTGTCTGTAAGATCTCCCCTTCTTGAAATTCAGAAGGTTTTAAGATTTCTTCTTAACAATATTTTTTTAAGCGATTTAAAAGCTTTTGTAAGACTTTTTGTAGATACTAAATCGGTCGACGTTTCATTAATAACGATTGACAGTATATTATGTCTTCCATAAGGTGTTATTAAAATTAGGCCAACTCTTGGTTTCTTCGATTTCAAATAGCTAAAGTCCAGTGCACCTATCGATCTCAACAGCCTTGAGACAAATGTAACTGGTTGACAATCCTTGCTAATAAAATAAACTGTATTGTCTCTTTTGTATGTAAGGCAATATCTGGTGGTAATGACATTGTTTACTAGGTTAGCTCCATTTTCGTTCTTATAGTTATCAGTACTACTGCTACTATCACTAAGACTTACATACACTTTTCCATGCTGTTGTTTGTATCGATTGATGGGTTGAAAAGAGTATAAGTCCTATAGTAACATGTAATCAGGTGCAATAGTTCGATTCATTGATTTATTTTCATTGCAGTTTATTTGTTTGTTGTTTTCATTTAAGTTATCAGGGGTTTCTTCTGTTATTTGTTGCAAGTCCGGCGCTTTAGATCGTCTGTTTTTTGAAGTAGCAAAAGTACTCGTTTGCGTCGGTGTGCTAGAACTTGAGGGTGTATTTTCCTGAATACGTGGGGTAATTGATAATTTTCCACTTGTCCTATATTTTCTTAAAATTTCTTCTTCATCGAATAGGGATTCAAGACCTGTTTTACGTCTTGATATATCCGCAATTCTTTCATCTTATACAGAATCATCAAAATTATCAGGATCGTAGGTGTCCATTTTGGTTAATATGTCTTGAATTTCAGGGTCCAATTTATCTCCATCAGAAAATCTAGTTACTGATAAAAAATTGGCCTGTTCGGGCTCATCATCGTTATTAGACATGTCCAAATATTCTTGAAGGCTTTCGTTAAATCTCTTTGTTAACTCTTCTATTTCTTGATTAGTAACTTCATCAGTATTATTTGTTGTAGTTTTAGGTTGGTCTTTAAAAACGTCATCATTTGAACTTTCACTAAATGAAATGGGTGTAACGGAAATTTCAGTATTTGTCATGTCTGAGTCCGGATCAGTATTCGTATTTGAGTCTATTTTTGTTTCAGTCAGTTCTTGCCGTAATCCACTTCGTTTAGGGTCATTTACTAGTATTTGAGTATCTTCTCTAGACGATTCTTCAGTATCCCTTGGGTCATTCTCAGAAAACATTCTTGTTCTTGACGATGCACCAAGGTTAATTATATATCCAACTGGTAATTGTGGCATTTCCTCATTTTTGGAACTATTATGTTTTATTTCTGTAGTTTCTAAATTCGTATCGCTAGCGTGTGATGTTGAGGCTACTGATTCTGAAAAATTCACTTTTAATGAGCTAGAATCTTTTGATGTGTTTTTAGTGACATTTCTTACTATATTTGGTTGAGATGTAGATGATTTCTGTGGCTGTGGAAATATTTTTGTTCGGGTTCTTTGAGCAATCCCACTATGATCTAATTTCGGCCGTTCTTTGTTTTTTTTTTGAACCAAGGGGTCGTCCAGGACCCTTGATCAACTTAGGTACATCTGGTTCTGATTTAGTCATGCTTTTTGGTTTTGTTACTCCTATTATTTCCTTCGAGGTTGTTGGCAATGCTTTAGATTTAATCGTCGTTAATTTGGATGCTCTTACAATTTCTTTCCTCTGACTTTGTAATTCTGTTTTCTTCTTTTTCTCTATTTTCTTTCGACCCATCATCATAACTCTAAGTAATGGTAATTCATTATTTATATTATTTTCTGCATAAAGAAAAAATCCTACTGGGTTTCTAGATAATGCATCAGCGTTTGTATTGAGTCTTCCTGGTTTGTATTTAAAAGTGTATTCATAATCGGTGAATTTAAACATCCAGCGCATCAAACGCTGACCTGGGTCGTTTCTTGTATGAATCCAATTCAATGGCTCATGATTGGCTATGAGAACGAATTTATTTCCTAATAAATACGAACGAAAGTGATGCATTGCATATAGTGCGGCTAGACATTCCTTTTCAGTCGTGGAATAATTTATTTCAGCTTCATTTGAAGTTCTTGAAAGGTAAGCGACAGGATGGTCAAACCTATCTTTTTCTTGACTCAATACCGCTCCAATTGCAGAGTCAGATGCATCTGTTGTTAACTTAAATGATTTACTGAAGTCGGGGAATCGTAAAATAGGCTCTTAGCATAGGTGATCCTTTAGTATTTGAAAACTTTTTTTCTGCACTTCAGTCCATTTAAATTTTTCTCCCTTTTTTAATAAATCTGATAATGGTTTAGCTATTTTCGAAAAATCTTTAATAAAGCGTTTATAGTATCCTGCTAGTCCTAAAAATTGTCTTATATTTTTTATAGTTTTTGGTTGGGGAGATTCTCTAATGGCTTGTATCTTTTTAGGCTCTGGTTCAATCTCTCGTTGACTTACTATATGCCCAAGAAATATTACTTCTTTTCGCAAAAATTCAACTTTATCTGGTTGGAGTAACATATTCGCTGATCTTAACCGATCGAAAAGTAACCTAACTTTACGCTCGTGATCTACTAGATCTTTTGCGTAAATAACCATATCATCTAAATACACTAGCATTTCAACATTCAATAAGCCTCTCAATATGAGATCCATTAGTCGTTGGAACTTGGCAGGTGCGTTTTTCAGGCCTTCAGGCAATCGTCTTTATTGGTTATGTCCATGGGGTGTCGTAAATGCTATTTTATACTTATCATGTTCATCCATGGGAATTCGTTGGAATCCACTTGCCAAATCGAAAACTGAAAAATATACGGCTTCTCCCAACTGGTCCATAATATCTGCGATATTAGGCAATGGATATGCATCACCAATGTTCTTTTTATTAAGTTCTCGGAAATCAATTACTACCATCCATCTTGGGTTTCCCTGGCCATCAGGTTTTTTAAGGACAATCCAAAGAGGTGAATTATACGGTGATGACGAAGGTTCGATTATTCCATCGTTAAGTTTTTTTGCTACGTGTTCCTCTAAAACTTTACTATGTACTAGTGGGTGACGATACTATTTAGTGTTGATAGGGATGTTATTTTCCGTCGGGATTTTGTGTGCAACGAGGTTAGTACAAGGTAAAGTGTCTCCTGGTAACAAGAAGATTTCTGAGAATTCAGAAATCAATTGATATATTTGGTCTCGTTCTTCCAAGTTTAAATGACCGGTGCGCACAAGTCCTTTTAAGTCGTTTTTTCTATCTCGTTAATTTTTAACAATTGGTCTCTCATGTTCGCTGCTAGTATTGGGATCAAATTCAGGTGCAATGTATTCGAAAGGTAGGATTTCTCTTGGGTCTTTTTCAATCGTAATATCATCCTTGTTAGTATTTATTGCCATAATATTACATTGACTGTTCTCATTTTTTACTATTCCTTCTCCTAAATATATGTTATCACACCCTACATCTATTCGTAGTAAGTATCCTTCAGTTAAATTAGTATTAATTAAATTAATTCTTACTATTTAACGTGTTCGAGCCTTAATCGTGTATTTAGTAGCTTTCCTGTTCTTTTTTTGTTACTCATTAGGGCAATTTTCTACACTAGGAGTATTTTTATTCTGTTCAATGGCATGGGGTTGGTCGACTAATTCATTATTTACACTGTATATCCCACTTTTATCAGTTTTATTATCAGTGGCCTTCATAAGATTTTCACCTCTATCTGATAAGATCAATTTGTCAAACTCATCTCGGAAATAAAAATCAGCTTTTATGTCTCAAAATTTTTCGTATTTAGGTATATTTGACCTTTCGGGTGGGCCTACGATGTTTTCGTCACAAAATTTCTGTTGGTTAATTTTATCCTTAAGGCATTGTCTCTTTGTTAGTATCAAGGGTTGTAGCTAAAATTTGATTTTCCTGTGCTTGTTTTTTGAGTTTTATGGTTTTTTGTTCTTTTTCATCTCTTTCCAATTGCTCTATTTCCTCAAGAGTTTCTAAAAAAGGGATGGGGTTCATTACGTCATCATCTAGTATTATGGCATCATGATAATATTATAATGTGGCTCGTCGTTCCTTACAAAAGTTTTGACCCAACAAACTGCCATCTTTGATCGGAAAATCGTTAGGGATCACATGAAAAATTGTAGGTCTTCCTTGTATGGTCATATACGTTGTTCTTTTAGTTAAAACTGGGTGAGGTGTGATTCCAGTAAGGTTAATAATTTCACTAGTCTCTACTCGTAAATATGGGTGCAACTGATCTAATTTAATCAGATTTGTGGCGGCGTCATTGTCGAGCATGAGTGTTATAAAGTGATTTTTCCCTCCTGGGATTGATAACCTTATGCTTGTAGGCTCGTCGTCTACGCCAGGTCCCTGGCAGGTACCAATGTGGACGGTTTCAATTTTGTTGCTATTTTCATTACCTGCGCTGGAACATTCGGTGTAGGGGTTGAATTCTGTCTTTGGGGGCTCACCTCCGAACGACGATTGGGGTGAGCCGCCTGAGAGTTTAAATAATGCGGCAAACGGTCGCCTCCTGGTTGGTATTGATTTTGAAAGTTCTGATTCTGATAGTTAGGATTAAAACTTTGTTGATTATTACTATTATAATTTTTATTTTGGGGGTACCTATTGTAATTCTGACCTTTGCCTCAGTATCCTTGATTATTACCAGGAATAAAATTAGCATTTCTTTGAGTGTAATAATCATTAGGATTTTCGTTATTATATCGTCCGAAATTATTCTGATAATAATTAGAGTTTCTCGATTGATTTTGAAAATTCTAATTTTTTCCCTGATTCTGATAATTTTTACAGTAATTATGTCCATTATTTTGTTATTGATATCGTCTATTATAATTTTGATTATTATTGTACTGCCTATCAGCGTGATTATTCTCATTGTCGATCTGTTGTTCATTAACTTGTGCCACTTGATGTGATGAGAATGGCTGATCGGGATACCTATTCTGCTGTTGATATGAGTTGTTTAAATTATTTCTAAGGTCACTACGAGGTAGTCCTTGATATCGCGTATCCGGAATTATACCCGCTCTCATTTGGCTCTCCAATCTCAACGCGTAATCGAAGGCGTCGGCTAGAGAAGCAGGTTCTTTCACATCTACCTGCTGGCTTATTATAGGTGCTAGTCCTTTTATGAACATGTCTAACGCCATGTCTTTTATAGGGGTCATCATATGTGCGTTGTATGTATTGCCTTTATCTTCCATCAAGGCTTTTTCAGCACCGCTTAGCAGTAGGCTTACATAATCATAATATTCACCAACCAATTGGCCTTGTCGTTGGCGCTCTTTCTGTAGCTGAGTTTAATAGTAAGCAACGGTTTTTCTTGTTGCACATCTTTATTTTCAAATGGGTTATAAATGCTTCGAGATTTTCGAAATCTTGGCCACTTACACTTATGCGTGCGGCACCTCGTAGATTCTGCAATACTGCTCTTTTACATAAATCTTTTTGATCATCTCTGACCCAGCTTTCTCTGTTTCTAACATCTTGTATGCAATCCTTCAGAGGAATTTTTTTCCCATTGAATATAGGGATGGATTTAATCGCATGCTGAAATGAGAAGTTGGCATTCACAGACTCCATCAGCGCTTCGGCTGCTGTGATATCGGCATCATCGTTTCCATTGACCATTTTCTTAGTTGTATAATACCTTACGTGCGTTTTTTTTCTTCTCCTTTTTTTTTATTTTTTTTAAACTTTTTTTATTTTATTTTTTTTTTTGTATTCTTTATGTGTGTAATACTAACAAAAAAAAAAAAATTATACTACTATTTTGTTTTGTTTCTTTGTTTTGGTAAAATATTCTGTTAAATCCTTGACATTTACCGCAGAAGATATAAGTAATAAGGAAATAATTGTATACATTTATATTTGTATACATATTATATATATGTCTGTGTATTTATTCGTGTGTGGATGTGTATGTCTTTAATGTGAGCGTTTGCTTAATGCATGCAAGTGCAACAAGTTTGCTTTGATTTTTATAGGTATACGATAAGTGTACTATGTGTATGCCCAAAAACTAAAGTAAGAGAGTGTAATCAAGCTCGCTTATATGATATCATCTGCTTTAAGCAAGGAAGTATACGGCACAGGGATTTCTAATGTGGCATGTGTAGCTATATATACAAATTGCTACGTGAGCATCAGCTAGTGCGCAGTGTAATATTGAAGGGCTCTTTCTGTTAGAGAGTATCCGACTTAACTTAACACTTTTTCCTCTTTAAGCAAGAATGGGCTTGATGGTCACGATTTAAATACCGTATTAATAATTTTTTCTATATTTGTATGTATATGAGTAATCTTCTGCCTATACGTTTATATGTTCTTGAGTGCCTTCGAGAAACTCTTTTTCCGCGAAAGCGATTAATTCATCAAATTGTGTATTTAATCGAATTTTAAAATTATCGCATTTCCGCTGAACATTAATTTCTGAACTATAGAAATTGTTTTTCTGAAACGTACTTACTACTTGTTTTTCGATTTTTTTGTTTTTTGATAAATTACTGTTTAATGTATCGCAGTTATAGTAATTTCGTAACTGATTATTAATAAAATCTAATTTTTTTTTCTAAACCGTTTTTCTCTTTTATAAGCTCCTGCATCAACAGTTTCCTACCACTTCTCTTACCTTTTTTGTTATTCGCAAAATTATTCGTTGGTGGTTTCATGAAATATTATTTTATGAACAATCGTAGTATATAAGTGGAATCATTAATTATATTAAATCTTTACTCCGTTTTTTAAGAATTCTTCTTCTACTAACACTATTACGTGCAAATATGTCTGTGTGTATGTATTTGTTATTGTGATAGATCGCTTGAAGTAGCAGATCTAGGGTAAAGAGCGTCCGCTATTTCAGCAGGACTAATGGGGATGAACCGCTCTGGTTAGCAGATTCAGGGTAGGAAGAGAAAGACCGCTCTGGTTAGCAGATCTTGGGTATAAAATGTCCCCTATTTCAGCAGGACAAGAGAGAGGAACCGCTCTGGTTAGCAGATTCAGGGTAGAAACAGTGTATTTGTTGTGTCTTGTAAGCGTGTAGTATAAGAGGTCACTATTTTCTTATTTTTCTATTATCATTTAAAACACATTATTATCTTATAAATTATCTATTTTTTTGTTATTTTAACCACAGTTAACTGTTATTTATTTTTCCGTTTATTTATTAATGTAGTATTATATTCATTATTTTCTTTATTTACTTTATTTATTTATTTTTTATTTTAGTTCTAACGGAATATCGTATATACCATGCTATCCACGAAGGCACAGCATATACGCGTCTGCGCACAGTGTACTATATGGGGTATAAAGCGTCATTCATTAACATGCTTCATTGAATGGTGTTTGGTGCTTTTAAGAGAAAGATAGTAATAAGAAAATATATAATAAACAAACAAATAGCTAGAGACCATAAACCACGCTCTGCTACCAATTTTGTTAAATAACGTTTAATGTCATTTAAGTTTGTTTTCAGCTTCAAATCAAAAACTAAAAACTGTTGACTGCAGTCTCACACTCCTTTACAGGCTGCGGGACAGCAGATAGTCCAACTATTTGTTTGTTTAAGAAAAATTAAAAGGAAGGAAGAAGTAGAGTGTTGAATATAATATCCAGATTAACTTACCTTTTTTTCCGCTAATTATTAATTCAGATGACTTGCACTTCCTCTTTCCGTCGATTTATAATTATTTGTTTTAATATTTATTCACTTATTAGTCGTTATTTTATAATAATTTAAATTCTTTTTCCAATTAGTTTCATGTTACTTTATTTTGTTACTATTATACATATGAAAGGAAGCAGGAAAGGAAAAAAAAAGACAAAACGTCTGGTTAATCTTATAAAATTAGTTATTACGTCTGCACTTGATGAGCGGCAGCGGGCTACTAACTAAAACGCCGCGCAAAGAAATGCACCTTGCACGAAGTTTTAGTTAAAACTTTTTTATCTTACTTGCTATGGGGCCGGTACTTGCTGACTTCATGTGTTTAGGCTTCATGGCTCGGTTCGGTTGTCACTTGACACTTCCAAGAGCCATGAAGTATACAGTCAGCTTTGTTAGGCAACGACTCTCGTTGAGTATGACTCTGTAAAGGGTCTTAAAATTTCATCATTGGGAATGAAATATAACAGGACTAGCAGCCCCCCGTCTCGGCTTCGCCCGAGACTTACTAAATAAAACACTGTAGTGTGTTGACATGTAATATGAAACATTTTCAGTTAGAAATTTTACATATATTCGTGATACATCTCAGAACAAAAATTTTCTTATAAAAACATAATTTTTGGGAATCCATATAGTTTATTTGGTCAAACAATAAGGTGTAAAAATTCAAAAAAATAATTATGCTGAAAAGTACCGTGCGTTCTTTATGCCATAAAATAATCGGTGGCCATAAGAAGCCGTTAATTTACAGTTTCTCTCGTGTAATTCACGAAAAGGGCTATTTTTTAAAGCTGTTAAGATTTTAAGCCCCCAAAAAATATATATTAAAAAAATTTTTTTTTCTCATATCTCACAACTTTATTACCAGAGCAACAAAGTCTTGGACTTTAAACCCTACATTTTTATTGCCACAAAAACACAAATACATTTTCTACTCATTAAAAAATCTGAAGTAGGATCTTTAAAGATTTCAGAGATTGCTGTAAGGGTACAATGAAAAGCTGATCTCTCACGTAATGGACTCTTTAGTTGTCGATTTTGACGCTGCTGTTTTAATCTCGATAAAATTTCTGCGTCAGTTTCTCGACGCCTAAGTAAAATTGTATTTATTAGATACACTTGAAGTTTTCCTTTCAATTCACCCTCTTGCAACTTTTGGCATGCTCAAAATTTTTGTGACCCCTACAGGCTGTTTTCTGTCAACTTTGTTAAGTTCTAATATATTTGTTGGCAAGGTAGTTCAACGTCCGATGGCCCTAAAAAAGACTGGTGAGCTTCTTAAGTTAACTCTTTCTTCGGGAGAAAAATGACAAAGTCTGAAGCTTTGGGGCTAGTTTTAGTGCTCTTTCCCAACGTCTCCCGGTATAACGTCGAAGACGTTGGTGTCTAAAGCACCTTTTTTATTTGCAGATTCAGTTGTTTTGGTGATCTTAGACGGGGAGATTGGTTAGTGATACTTGTCTAGTGGAGGCTGTCCCGTTGGCTCAAGTTTTTTTTCCTTGATAGCTGTTGTAGGTTTTCCCAGCGCAGACCTTGGAGAGGATCAGTGATTCCTGATTGAATGCTTAGAGTCGAGAGGGTAATATAGGGTCGACGGTCACTGGGGTTCCCAGCCTTGCGGCGAACAACTCCGCTTGTGACGTCTGACAGTGAATGACTGACTTTCTTCAATAGTGCCCGTCTTTAGTTAATATGGTCTTTTAGTCGACAAATCGCTTCCGGAAATGGTAGTAAAAATGTATTTGTTGGCAAGGTAGTTTACACTTAGGTGGATCCTAAAAAGAACCGATGAAATTAATGGTTAAGGAGGGAACGTAAATTCTTATAATGGCCCTAAAAAGCGCCAGTGGTAAAACTTCCAGGCTATTCTTTATTATTATTCCTGATGATAAAGAGCTGGCTACGGGTTGCTTGATTCTTACCCAGGGAGTCTCGATGTACGGAGACTGTAATGGAGGGAGGTACGCCGCTGACCAAAGAATATCTCGTCTTCGGGTCGTTCCCCGGATAACCAACCGCTCATCGTTAGACGGGAACATGTGGGTAAGCGCGTTGGAGACGCGACGACCAAGAAGGTAGCCGTTGTGGCTGCCCATGCCCCTTAGAGCTGTTCTTCCCTGGCTTACATTTGTAGTCAAAAATGCTCTTACTGCATCAGGTGGGATGGTAGGACTGCCACACAAACTCTGGAGAGTTGGTGCTTGGTGCAGATCGTGCTCTGGCTAGATCTGTCTCCTGTTTTTATGCCAGAGACGTCATCGGTTCGAATTAATTTTTTTTTTGATCGCACTCGTCGAGATTCAGGGTGAAAGGACACCTAGGTCCCTTCCCCCTTACAAAAGAGTGTGGTCCGTAACCGGGATACCCAGCTGCAAGACTTTCATCATCATGCCCTGTATAGTTCGTTGAACTGCCTGAGTACATCTGCATGGGTACCGAGACGCTCCGGCTTATTATAACCACACTTTTTTAACTCTGTTGCAGGTAGCCTCGATTTTATGTCGACGCCACCTAGCGGATTTCACTGAACTAAAGTGAAAAGCTGGCGTATTTTTGCAAAACTTTGAGCTTATTTATTGCTATTGTTATTAAATTTTTTATGATAAAAACTTTACTAAAACCATCTAGGGAGTATCATGAATCAGTGTGAAAAATTTCAGCAAAATCGGTTCAGTAGTTTTCGCGGTTAGCTATTACAACGGTTTTAGCGACTTTGCTTTATATATTAGTAAGATTAAATAGAGTAAAAATAAAAATTTATTAATTTACGCAAGTCGTCACGTAACATATATCATTCTTGTGAATATTGCTTAAAGTCTAAACACAATTCTTTAAATTACTTTTTATAAGAAAAAAAATAGTTAAGTTAATTTAAAAAAAAAAATTAAAAAGTCTAGAAAATATATTTGGCAGATTTACAGTTCATTTATTTTCAGTAACTATGGAAGAATTACCTGACAACTTCTCCTTTTTTTACTGACATAATAATTTTCTGCCATAAATTATTTAATGTATTTTTCAAAAACTACAGAATTACTTTCTATAAAAAAGTTATTATAAAAAGGTAAATGAATTAAAATATTTTATTACAAATATACGCTCTATCTGTAGTTTTTCTGGGCTTGAGACCGGCTTATTAAATGTGGTTACATTACGCACATGTGTTTTTATTTAATATAATGTTTAATGATTAAGAACGAAGTATTTGGCAAATTTATCGAAAACATTATTTTAAAAAAATAAGAAAATCAAATAATGTAACCCATTGAGGAAGTTTTACATGATATAATAAATTACTTAAAAATGAGTTTTTATGACAATTTACGTAAATAAAAAATTAATTTGACAAAAAACAATCCAAACGTTAATACGAATACTGACCTCTGAAAGCTTTAAAAAATTTTTATATGTATAGTTACAGTTTTTATTGTAGTGACGATGGAAGAGATACCTTAGAAGCTATTCTTGTTCTTACTTACACAAACATTAGATGGCTTTAAATGATTTAAAAAGTCGTTTAGAAGCTTTAACATTGACGTTATTAAGAATTCTGACACTACTATAACTTTTTATTAATTAATAAGCATTTATAGGTGTGTTCCCATTGCTGATTTTTTATAGGTTATTATTTTGGGTGTTTTCAACAAATGGTAATCGCACTAACTTTTGGATTGCTAAGTGACTAATATGATCTGTTTTACATAATTGTTTTAAATAATTGCTCAATGTTATTTATTTTTTTTTACTTGAACATACGTTTAAGTAAAAAATGCGTGCATAATGAGTTTATCTTCAGTATACGGGTCTCTAGACCAAAAACAACGAGAGAGAGGGACCGTACGTTTGTAAAAATTATCATATGTAAGGAAGTTTACGCATGTGTTATAAGTTGAATGTTAATAAAAAATTATAGATGTGCTTAGCTGCATTGTAAGGGGTAAACATAAATTTTTTTTTCATTGTTCCTGAAAGTTTATACGAAATAAAGCACAAGTCTAATTTTCTTGTTTAAAATAAAATTGAAACATTTTAGTTGTGCTTTTTTTCGTACACATCGTCGAACTTTATTTAGTGATTTTTGAATCTATAGTCGATAGAGTCAACAATGCAGACTATTGCAAGAAAATTTCTAAAATTCTGAACCAATTATTATCTTACAAAACATTGGTTAACTACCAATTTTTAAAGATATTAATGGAAATATAAACAGACAATTAATTGGCTTATGAAAAAAAAAACATGTCAGTTTGTTAAAGAATAAAAAGTTCGTGTATTTACGAGATTGATTAAAATAATATAGCTTTCGTTACTGGTGCGCATACCTTTCGGATGCGTACTAATAGCGAACGATATTTTTTATTCATCGAGGGTACAATAAACATCTAAATACTAAAACGCTTGTGGTAGAAACATTTTTTTAATGATATTTTTACAAAATTTTGCAAATACATTAACGGATTCTTAACTTGTAATAATAAATTGAGGTCGTATAATTATTGACAATTTTCTTTTAAGTTCTTCCACCCTTTTTATGTTCTATGATAAGATTATAACTATTAATAAATTACAGTTTTACAGATTTTTTAGTCTTTTTAAGATATTTCGCTCATTTTCAATAAAATTGATTGCCATCGCTTGTTTTTTTAATGATTTCATCAGGACAACACTCAATTGACAAAACCGTTAGGTAAAAGAGTTTTACCACATTTGCAAGCATTGATAGAAAATTTTTTTTTAGATGTCAGTGATGTTGAAATTTTAAAAAACAAGCAAGGGAATAATACGTATGTATACTTATTATTTATTATTAAGTAAATGCAGTGCCATAGGTATTAAATCCTTAAATTTTGTAGTTTTTTAAAAATACATTAAATAATTTATGGCAGAAAATTATGATGTCAGTCAAAAAAGGAGAAGTCGTCAGGTAATTCTTCCATAGTTACTGGAAATAAATGAACTGTAAATCTGCAAAATAAATTTTCTAGACTTTTTAATTTTTTTTTTAAATTAATTTTATTATTACTTTTCTTATAAAAAGTCATTTGCAGAATTGTGCTTTGACTTTCATAAGCAACATTCTCAAGAATAATTCATAATGTAAAGTACTTATACTGACTGTGGTGTGTGTAAAAAAATAGTTATTTGTAATCCTTGGTTAATAGGTTAATAGTAATTTATAACAAACATGTAAGGAAAAAAAAAATTATAATTTTTTTCAATTATTTTCGATTATTTTTAACCGTTCCTTTATCATTTTTATGACTTCTCCTGCCCTTATTTATAACTCCTGCTGCTTTAGCAAGATTTAGACTCTTATATCCAGTTCTTTTTTATCATCTTCTGTCCATTCCTCAATATTCTCAGGCAGTGGTTGAATTAACAATGGTGACTGCTGCTGCGGCTGCTGCTGATGTGATGATGTTGGTGGTAGTGTTGGTGATAATGGTAGTGGCAGTGATTCTGTAAATGGTGATGGTAGCGTCAGAGCTGGTGGTAATTGTGGTGTTTAGAATAGAGAAGGTGGTGGTGGTTGCTTGTACAGTTCCATCCACTCGCTCCATGACATAGGAGATGGTAGTGGTATATCCCTTACTTATATTTCTTCTATTGTAGGTTGCATTAGAGGGACATCTTCCTTTTTTATTGCTGGCACTTCTAATTTTTCTTCTAATTGTGTTCGATTCTGATGAGGTAATTCGTTGTCTTCCTCTTCATCAAAGAGTCACCATAAAGGACCATCTGATTGAATTAGTGAAACTGGCGGTGGCAGCGGGATAAAATTTTTGCACACTTGGTCGAAGACATCTTCAAATAATACTGGCATCTGCTCTGTAAAAAAATTTATGAGTTTAAAAGTGATGTTACATTATGAGCAAGTAAAGTTGGAAAAACTAAAAAATATTAAAAGATACCTTTTTCCATCGTTTTTGTTCCTTTTTCTTCTGCTGATCGATCTTTAGACCTTAATGTTAAATTTTGTTCTAAGTGATAAGTCTATGTTGTCTTGACCATTGTAATGCTGTAAAAGAAAAATAGGAGTACGTTAACGAGCTCTGAATTATGTATTATTTGAAAATCAAGAATTATTTTTTTCTATCTGAGAAATGGTTGAAATTTATAGCAGGAAGATCACGACCACAGTAAAAAGAGCAAAAATTATTTTACAATACGTCGTAGGAAGAAAAAATAATAGCAATCATTGTGATACAGATAACTTACCTTTGCTGCTGCTGCTGGATAGGTCTCGTAGAAAACTTTAGTCCTTGTAACTTAATGGTACACTGCTTGCTACTGCTTATTGTCGTAGCTATTTTCTTCCTAATGCTGATGCAGGTATGACAGTTGTGTCGAGCTAAAACGAACAAAAATAATTTAAGTTTGCAAAATAAACAAAAAAATTTAAAAGCAGTGTAAAAGAAACATATGTAGTAGGTGTAATAACTTACATGAAAGAAAAAGTAATTTTTACTTTGAGAATAAAAATAAAGTAACGGTGAATGTGCCAGGAAAAAAACTTTCACTCGGAAAACTTTTTTTTAGAAATATAGTTTTAGTTGAACGCGTATAAGAAAAAGTAGAAAATAATTTATGAAAAGCAGTTGGTATTAAACGTATGTAGATTGATATAATAAACTATGAGAAAAAATATTTATAGTTTGAGACAAGATAATTTCAGTAGCTACAGTAAAATGTGTCAGAAAAAAAATATTTTCACTACGAAAAGTTTTAGTCAAGTGAGTATGAAAAAGCAGTAGAAATAATTTAAGAAGTACAGATTTGATTAACTTTGTAAGAGAAAAATATTTTAGGATTTTAAAACGAAGCACTCTCACCTTTCTTGCGTTGAATTACGTATAAGAAGAGTAAAAATAATTTATAAAAAGCAGCTTGTATCAAACGTATGTAGATGGATATTATAAACTGCGAGAAAAAAATACTTTAAGTTTGAAAAAAAATTTTAGTAGCTTAAGTAAAATGTGTTAGAAAAAAATTATAAAAAATATTTTATCGACGAAAAGTTTTTTAAGGATATAGTTTTAGTCAAGCGAGTTTGAAAAAAAGTATAAGCAACTTTAGAAATACAGATTAAGCCAACTATGTAAGGGAAAAAAAGAAAAAGATCTTACGATTTTAAAATCGAGGCACTCTTACTTTTGCTGTGTCAAATTTATGGACCACTTCTTTTACTGCTGCTTCTGTTTCAGCTACCGTTGATATTCCTTTTTCTTTTCCTTCTGGAATTGAGCTCCTTGTTTGCTGTTTTCCTCTTTCAGAATTGTTGCTTCCTTGAATGCTGTTGTAGAAGTGGGCAAATTTATTTTGTCGCTCGAAAAAAATCAAGTGCATGACTAACTTGCGTACATACACATGTATGTATAAGAAGGGAGGGGGTGTATTTTGGACGTGCAATTTCCTCTACTCATGAATTTCCGTACAATGATGGTCCAATTGCTGCAAAACGCAGTTTTCTCCTACTTATGAATTTTTCCATGTATAATGCTGTTTACATTTGAAGAAAAGTGATAGATACAGTCATAATTTAATCCATTTCTAATACAATTTTCCCTTACTTATGGATTTCTTCTCAATGATGGTCCAATATATGAAAGACGCAGTTTTCTCCATCTCATAAGTTTCTATATGTATAATGCTATTTGCATTTAAAGAAGAGAGATAGTAGCAAACATAATTGTATCCTTTTTTAATACTACAATTTTTCGGCGTAGCTGTTTGACTGCCCATTTAAATGAGGTGTCAGTCCCTCAGAAATTTATTCATTTATCAACATAGATTCTCGCCAAGTATCTTTTACACTGACGTAGCGTTTGGAAATGGAAGTCTGCAGGCTGTTGTTTGAGTCTTCACCAATCACCAACTCTCAGGATGCAGGACAAGTCGTCGCTGACCATTTATTGCTGCTGCGACCATATAACTCTTAGGATGCAGGGCCACTCATCGCTGATCACCTTTTTCCATCGCTGCCAGTTGAAGAAGAGCTGGGTGAATTAGTTAAATACTCGCAAAGTGATGACTGCAACGACGATGATTTGTTTTGGCAGAGATTGGCCACTCACCCAATATCACCGTTATTACTCGATGGACCCTTTCCACCAATAACACCAATAAGTCCTACTCCTTCATTTATGGAGGAGTTCGATGAGCAGCATGAAATTGCTAGACGTCAGACATCACCGCCACCTCCTGAACTGCCGTCCATAATTGACCTCACGTGGTCACCGGTAAAAAAATCAGCGGTATCAAAGGCAACGTTGCCGAATGTTGACCCTATACTACCAGTAATACTAAATACACTTTTGCCATTGATATCACCATCAAGCCCAACTCCTTCTTTTCCGGAGGAGTTCGAAAAGCAGCATGCTAGTCATCAGGCAACATCACCTGACATCGCCACCTGCATCACCACCAATAACTGATCCTACATGGTCACCGGTCAAACAATTGGTGATGTCCGAGGCAGCATCGCCAAGAGTTGGCCTGAATAGTGAGGTATTGCAGCCTCTGGATTTATTAACTAAAAACCTCAGTCAGCAAGATAATACGCCACCGCGACCATCGTCACCACCACCACCACCACCAGTTGATAGTACAAACTCGACAACCGTCAACAAAAAAAGAAAAATGAAGAGTAGCATCAATGGAGGGAAGAAGAAAAAAAAAGTATGTCGAAGTATTGTATAAATAAAGTATGTCGAAGTATTATATACAAATTAAATTTCATTAAAATGTTGTAAAACAAATATGCTTATTACTTGAAAAATAAATGGTAAAAAAGTTAAATAAGATTTGTTTTTAACGGAACTTATAACCTTATAATTTAAAAATTTCATCCTTGTCCCATTCATGTTCGTATCTATTCAGATAAACCCTCTCTTAGTAATAAGTATTGGTTGTACTGCACGTGAAAGAGCATGTGACTGAGATACTTCGGTCATAGATAAAGAATAGTTCTGGTTGCTGATGTACCCTGCAGGTAAGTTTATCGTTGGATCTCTTAGTTAAACGTAGAAAGGTAATAATACAAGATAACTTCTACTCCTAATTTTACTGCTGCTACTGCTATTTGCAGATTATATTTCTGCTGTGCATAAACAGTCCACGAATAAAACAAATCATACATAGACTGGTAGTCAAATTCGAACCAAGGACCTGTCGATACACAAACAAGATAATTCTTACTGCTGTTATTTTGCTGATTCTATTTCTGCTGTGCATAAACAGTCCACCCATAAAAAAAATCTGTACACAGTCAAATTGAAACCAAAGACCACTCGATCTAAAGATACAGTGCTACATCTCTTACTCTAGTCTTACCCTATTACCTACCCATTGTACATTTTTAATTAAAAATCTTTATAAAAATATATACATACACGCATCGTATTTATCTATGTTCGTAGATGAACATGTAAATGTATGTATGTATTACCTTGGAAAAGTAATACACCTCACAGATGTGAACGTGTAGTTGAGACTCTTATCCATACATACAAAACAACACTCTCTCCTACAGGCTATTCAGAGAGAAGGAAGCTCTTCACAACCCCTAGCGCTTTGCGTAGAGTCGTGGCTGTCCACGCACGCTCGCACACGTGGGCAAGGAAGGGAACGTGTGCTGGATTTGGCATGTGCTCGTATTGGCCTAGTTTATCTACTGATTATCATTTTTACGTAATTGTTCTAAGAATTTGTTAAAAACTAAGGATTTATCTGTTCTGCTTAAGCTTTATAATATGTAATTGAATTTACTTTTTTTGTCAGTGTATACATCAAATTTGAGTTCTAAAAATCAATTGTCAATGTTCTTGAATGATAACGGTGATCAAAAAGTCTAATAACCTATCATATTTTTAGAAAGTGACATGCAATATCTGTCTATGCCACTAATACAATTTTCTGATACTTTAAAATACAATTATTATTAAAAGTTTTATATAAAAAATATTTTCATGAATCTTAAAATCACTATTAATAATAAAAAGTTTATTCTTTTACTTTTATGAGATATCGAAAAGTTGTAGTTGAATTTCAAGACTCTAGGGTCATCATGTAAATTTTTTTTTTTTTTTTTTTAATAATAATTTTTAGTCAAAATTTCATAGTCAAAGACGAAACTAATTAATACATTCTACACATAAAGAAGTAATATATTTGTACGTCAACAGCTCGCTGTCAGCCTGAGATCTCATTTTCTTTTAATTACACTACGCTTTCCTTTTAAATCTGTTGAGATGTCATTATTGTGTCAAGTTTCGTTAAGTATGATATGTTATAAATAATATTTGCGTGTCAAAAGATGTACTAACGTCTGACCTAATATTGATTGACGTGTATAGATAGACATTTAGCTGAGAGCTTTAAAATTAGATAACGTTAGAGATTTAAATATTTAATAGAAATTAGCTGTTTGAGTAGGGTACTATAAAACTTAAAAGTAAATAAGTTATTGGCTTAAAATATAAGGGAGTCGATAAATAAGAGTAGTGTGGAAATATTGCACACTTTTTTTAATGCAGTTAATGAGGCTGCCTCATGAAAATTAATTGCTTATAGCATTAATGCACGTAAAATGATGAATTCTGTTTAAAAACGTGCAAGTAATAAGTAAAAGGAATTGCTGAAAAAAATTTGTTTTAACGGTACATCTCCTTATCATCTCTACTAAAATTAGGAGCGACCTAGGTCTTATACCTATATTGAGAGGCTTAAGTGCAATAGGTATTCTAACAAATGCTATAGCAACAATACCGAAGAATGTTAATACAACTAAGGTTGCAAAATAGGAACTGCAGGAAAATCAGAGATGCAATAAAAGCATAAAAGTTGTTGTTCTTTAAAAAAGGCCTAATTTTATCTTGATACAACTGAATTCGTCATCTTCAAAAGTCATTTTCTCGGAAAGACTTTAAAAAAAGATAGTCGAAGAGCCATTTTCTAATGGAACTCAAGAAAATGTTTTAATTTACTGCAGTAGTATGATACAAGGTAGCACATTAAAAATGTGGTGATGACAAAACTTTTTTCGATAGTTCATGTGATTTTAAACCACCTATTACTTAAGTGCTATACTTTGAAAAAAATAAGTTTGATTAGAGCTATACAAAAGATTAAGACCTCGATTAGTATAACCTTAGTTGATTATTACAAGACTTTAATAAGTGGTCAACTGCTCTTGTATTTTCTATCGAAGAGGTAGTCCAATAGAATATAAAGTAGTTTCATAATCAGACATTATTCATTGACACTTTATCAGTCAAAAAAAAATCATCGACACTTATTCAATCATTTTGAGATTTAAGATTAACGGTTGTTTTCAGTGAATATGATACAACCTAACAATGTACCTATTAATATTAAATTCTACAATGATACTCTTTGCAAATTATAGCCATACGATTACTTTTAGACCAAAAACTTCCATTGGTCAACTTTTGGGTTCCATTAAACGAGTTTTTAAAGATAATATCACTTATAACTTACACTCACTTATTGCTATTGTCAAGTTTCAGGCGTTTGAAATTAAGTGTGACATCATTTGTGAAGCCTATAAGAATGGAAAAAGAGTCAACACCATTTATGAATTTTTACCAGCTGTATACGATTAGTGAAGTTTCTTTTCAAATAGATTTTTTTTTAAACCAGAACATACTAGTGACTATATGCAACTTAATATAGTGTTATAATCAGACATTATTCATTTACACTTTATCAGTCAAATAAAAGATTATTAACACTCATTTAATCAATTTGAGATTTAAGATTTGAGGTTGCTTTTAGTTAATAAAATACAACCTAACAATGTACCTTTTAATATTAAATTCTACAATGATACTCTTCGCAAATTATTACTTGTAGCCATACGATAACTTTTAGACCAAGAACTTATATAGCCCAACTTTTAGGTTCCATTAAACGAGTTTTTAAAGATAATATCACTTATGACTCAAGCTCACTCATTGCTATTCTGAAGTTTCATGCATTTAAAGCTGAGCGCGACATTATTTTGAAGCCTATAAAAATGGCGAAAGAGTAAACACCATTTATACATTTTTATCAGCTGTACCAGCAGGCTATAAGATTAGTGAAGTTTCTTTTCAAATACATTAGTTTTAAAAACCAAGACATACTAGTGACTGTATACAACTAGACATAGTTATTTAGCATGGTAATTTAGTAAACTTTCAAGAATAGGTCATAACGGTGAGGTTACACATGTCATCTTGGCAGTAATGAGGACCGTACATAATTATGAGAGGTGACTGATATAATTAACACTTACACTATCCTACAGTCTACAACAACTTTTAGTAGCGTCAAGACGTTAGTGGAGATGACAGATAGAAAGTCAAACGATTTAAAGTCAGAAGCTAACGTATCAAAACATTTTATTTCTTAACAGTCTAGTATAAAAAATAAAAAAAAATCTGGTTGAAACTACCCTGCCTCTTTTTGTTTTGATGCAATATACGCAAAAGAACTTGCTCGTGAGTTAGCTGTGATTTTTCCACTTGAGGGAAAGTCTGTAGATGAGTCAGCTAGATTTTTTTATCATCCGTATCGTAAACCAACAAGTTTTCAACAGGCAATACTTGCTGGAGGTCCTTTGTATGACGAGTATAATGCCATACGTAAAAATCTTATAAAACTGGAAATAATTCCCAAGAGATCAGAAATAATTGAAGGTATGCATCAGCAATTGTCTTTACAATTACAATACAAATATTCCCAAAGATACATTTAATACTTGATTTACGAGTCAGAAAAATAAACATGTATATTTTTATTTTGGATAGAATTGCATCAGGATGATAAAAATGTAATACGGTTACAGTCGAATGATCATCCTGAAGATGAAGTTTGCTTGAAATGGCTTGAAACGTTTTCTTGCAGGGAAAAATGTCAAAGTATTCCAAATAACTTTGCATTATATAAATGTTTCAGATCGGCATTATGTCCCATTTTGGTAAATTATATTCATACTTACAAGTATAATTAAATCGTGAGGTTTTCAATGTTATTTAATTTTATGTGATTGTAGCTAGGTATTGACTTTGATAAGACTTTCCCACTGTCCTCTGAAAATTTGATCAATGAGTGGAATAACGTCACATCTTTAGTAATTAATTTTTTGAGTAGTAAAAAAAAGTTTGATTCTACTGACAAGCTGATCACTGCCAGTAAAGTTTCAAAATAATTCCACAATTGATTCCCTGCAGTAGTCCTTTTAGAATTATATCTATTTTCTATTTTATTTTAGGCAAAAAAAGTATTTATGCACTTTGCAGTTTATCACGAATTTAAGGTCCCATCATGAGAAAACAAACAAAAAATGAAATAAAATTCGGATCTACCGTCCAAGACGTACAACAATCATTTCTTATTAACACTGAGGTACACTATTGTATTTTTTTTGTTTTTACTTTTTTTATTGATTATCAAGGTATATTTTAATGTGAATTATTTGTTTTGAATTGGAAATTATAATTCTACTATCATAAGTCAAAATATTTTTATGTAAGTATAATATTTTTTTCGTCTCTCGGTCACATGGCTTAGCGTCCTAGAGCACAATTTGCGACCTATAATTATGATTTGCCTTAGGACAAGAATAAATTTGGGCCTGGAGAGCCAAAACATTCATTTCCGCCCGTAGGTGCAACGTAACTAGCCAGCGTGAAGGGCGCCCACGAGCGCAAAACTGCATTTTGCGCCTTCGGTAAATGTACTGATAGATTTCTTACCTAGGGCTCAAAGTACGATTTACGCGCCCGAATGGCGTGGCTGTTGTACTTTGGTGCCCGAGGTAAGAAAGTGATTTTTGTAAAGTACGCAAAGTGTGCTCTCAGTAGAATAGTAGATTTCGTACCATGGGTGCAAATCATAAAATGCACGCCTGAAGGGCTGTGTTTTTTTATGTTTGCGCCTAAAGTGCGAACGACGTTTTTCTTTCCGAGGGCGCAAAGTGTTACAAGGGCCAAAATTGCCGCCCTAGGATGCGAAGGCTTCACTGCACTTTGCGTCCACGGTAAAAAAATAGTGTTTGTCAAATAAGCACCATCCAAGCGGTGATCGTGCTAATGCAACGAAAGCTACCATTTTTAACAGTAACGAAATTCATTCATTAAAAATTACACTTATACTTTTTTTGTATTAAACAGGGTAACTAGTTAAAAAAAATTTTTATATTCTGTTGTTTAGAACAAAGCTGAGCTATTGAAGTACGAAGATTTTCGAAAAAAACAATTGGCTGTTGGTCCTTATGTAGCTGTTGTAGGAGATCTATCTCTTGCAGGAAATAATAATGCAGATATAGAAGTTTTATTGATTATTAATTCGGTGCACTTTGCAATTCCATCGAAAAAATTAATTGAAGCATTAGTTTACTGCTACAAATCATTTACCGCTTTGAATTAAGCTTATACTAAAGAATGTAAGCATATATGGGTGTTTTTTCAGAATTATATCTACAAAAATGATTTAGAAAATATGCAAGAGCTTACTATCGTTACTAAATTTGTAAATGATTCAAATGTGATTAAGAAACGTCGCGAAAAAAATTGTGTCATCCTTGAAAATACGGATTAAATTATTTATTTTATTGTTCCTAGCGTTTCTAAACAAAAACTAAATTCATACTTGTAAATGAAAAAAAAAATGTACAGTTGTATAACAAGTAAATAAATAAACAAACAAGTTATTTTGTGCAAACATGATAGATTTAGAGAAAGAATTAGTAAACTTTTCCTTAGCCTTGTACAATATTACGGTTATACCTAGAAATATTGTGCAAGTGATCATGATGTCTATGACAACATTCATTACTGAATCTTACAATAAACACATACAGCAAGAATTAACCAAAGTTTTAGATAAAAATGCATTGAAAAAGGTACAAAATGTACTAAAATCAACGATGATTACATTTGATACATTTTTCACCGAAAAAAAACAGTTTTTTTTGTATAACAATAAAAACCTTCTTACACATCCCATCGAATATGGCATAGGTAAAAACTATGTTTATAAAAGTATTAAGGGAGAAATGGTTTTAATTCAAGAAGATGTTCACGCTCAATACATACCGTTAAAATGGTCTTTAAAGACTTATTTAGAAGTGCCTGGCATTTTTCAAATTCTTGTAAACTATATTTATTTCTTAAAAAATGAAACAATAACAATAAGTAATTTAATTAAAGGAAACTTATGGAAATATTTGAGTAAAAATAATGAAGGGAAACTTGTTCTGCCATTATTTGCATATCAGAATGAGTTCGAAGCTGGAAATGCACTTGGTTCCCATTGCGGAAAAAACAAATTAGGTGGAGTTTACGTATCAATACCCTCCTTTCCTTCAGAAATTGTATCTCGTTTAGACAATATATTTTTAACTATGTTGTTTTATGCTAGTGATCGAAAAACGTTTGGAAATAAAAAACTTTTTAAAATTTTTATTGACGAGCTAAACGATTTAAGTCAAAATGGTATTGAAATTTCTGTCAATAATATAAATCATCTTGCATATTTTCAATTAGTACTTATAACCGGCGATAATTTGGGAATAAATGAGTTGCTTGGCTTCGTTGACAATTTTGTGCATGGTAGACCGTGTCGCGTTTGTAAAGCACCATCGGACATGATTAAATCTTTTACAAAAGAAGATTTATCTCTTTTGCGAACTTCCGATTCCTATGAAAAAGATGTTTTGCAGAACTGTTCATCTGAAACAGGAATCACAGAGGTGTGTGTTTTTCATGACGTACAAGGTTTTCATGTGTGCAAAAATATAGTCATGGATTTAATGCACGATACCCTCGAGGGTACAGTGCATCATACGATGGTTGGCCTGCTCCATGACTTTATTAAAAAAAAAAAATTATTCACTTTAGATTACATAAATAATAGAATTTAGTATTTTTCATACGGTGTAAGTGACTCTAATAAGATACCTATCATTAAAAAAAAATCATATAACAAAAAAACAAAAGCTCAAAATGTCAGCATCTGAAACCATAATTTTCTGCAGGTATGCAGGTATTTTAGAGTATTAGTAGGAGATAAGGTACAGGAAAGCGACAAATCATGGACATTTTAAGTTTTATTAGCAAAAATAATGGCATTACTTTTGTCACCAAGATTTGTCGACAGTCATTTATTTGAACTTGATCGATTGATTCCTGAGTTTCTTTCCGATTATGAAACGCCGTATGGCGATTTAAAATATAAGTTCCACAATTTGTTGCATTACATTACAGTAATGCTACAAAATGGCCCTATGATTGGTTTTTGGGCAATGAGATAAGAGTCGTATCACAGATTATTAAACTTAACAGCTGCTACCTCATGCAATAAAATTAATTTAATAAAAACGATATGCATCAGAAGTCAGTTAAAACAAGCTCATACAAAAATTACGAAGTCAATTGAATTGACTCTCATTACTTGTAATACCGAAATCTGTGAACATCAACTGAAAATGAAATATTTTCCAAAAACTGTTGAAACTATTTTTACAACAAAAGTAATCGCGATTAGTGAGATCGAATATCGAGTAAGTCAAGTATTTGTCATTGAAATGGGCTATAATTACCTATTAGTCTTCGGAGAAATTTGCTATATATTTATACAAAACAACAGTGTATATTTCTTAATGCGTCGAATTATTAATCAGTATTTTGATAAGCACTTCAATGTGTATAATGTCATTGTTGGGGACAAAAAAGTGTTAATCAATATGCGAGATTTAGTAAATATTCAACCATGTAATTTAGTTCAATTAGAGAAAAATCATTTTGTTTGTACTAAATACAAACTGTAAAATATTCAGTTTTGTTAATAAACGTTTTTAAATTCAATATCTGTATACAATATTTTGTTTTAATTATTCAAAGAATTGGTGCCACATCCAACCACTTTAAATTAGCGATGATATAAGCAACGATATTCCGAAGCAGACACTGCTTTTTTGCATCATCGGTAGTACTATATAATTCCTTTGCAGTCGCCACTTTAGAGACTATGGCAGTTTCTGATGCGCGCTGCTATACTGCTGCTACTAGAGCAAGTATAGTAGTAGGAAAGATAATCCGTGGTTGACGCTGCTTAACCAATTTCTCAGTACTTAACAGTTGAAAGAATTTTTTTTTAAGGTTAAAATTTTCTTAGAGAGATGATCTATTGGAAAATAATTCTATAAATCTACATACATGTATGCATAAATACATTGTGGAGAGCTGAAACAGCTTGTAAGTAGGTAAGACATTGAAAACATGAGTATCAAAAAAAGGAACAAAAAGCTTAAAGTCGATTCCAAAACTGAAGAAGTTTAAATAAAAAGTTAAATCATCCCAAATTTAGCATTCAAAATACATCATAGGGACTTAATGTATTATATAAGTATGCGAGTTCAGAAGCCACAAATAAGAAATAGATATCGAGATCTATAAGAGATTGAAAGTCTCTCATGTATGACACTTAACACTAGTTTTATTAACAGAAAGAGATCTCTTAGCATACATATTCAGGAACATATGTTTAAGGTGGACAAAAAATCCTAACTCATTATGAAAAACACTAAGCCTACCAACGAAAAATGTAACTGGTTTAAAAGCGTAAGCAAAAAGTGTAGGTTATGAACAGGTTGCATACAGATAGTAGTTATACTTACATTAGATCAGGACGAAAGTAGTGAATCATGGCACAGAAGGCAAGCCCATCTCGCCAGGACGTCGTCATGTTATGGATACTGACCCCTGGATAACCATTGGTAATCCGCCTGCACCATAGCTCAAGTGCTTTAGTTCCCCGTCGCTCAGTCATTTCTGAGGTTTAGCTTTTATCGTTATTTTTTGTAACTCCGTCGTTTTTCCTGCCAAATAATCTTTCTCTTCTGAAGTCCTAGTTAAAACAATGTGTTTATCACCTGAGCTCGTACTGATAAAGCCTGTGTCAAAAAGAATAAGTTTAATGTTCACTAGCATAATATGCTATAATTTTCTTGTAAATATAAGAAAGCATCCACTCAAGGAAACGTCTTAATTAAAATTAAAATAGTAATGTAACAATGTAAGCTTAGAGTGGTTTTTAAATAATACTAGAGCGCTTATAAGTAAAATAATAAGACAGATTGCAGGAATACATACAATATTAACTTTTATTTTATCAGAATCATCCTGGAAGTAGACGAAAATTGTACGGATTTATTGACTAACAGCTTTTTTATTAACACATGCATACAGAATTAGTATGTACAAAAGTATCAATATTTATAATATAAACAAGGAATACAACAATAACAGCAAAAACAACATAAACAGTAGCAACAACATTAACATTACCAACAACAACAATAACCATTGAAATAAAAATAATTTTGAGAATATTAGTTGTAGTCATATTAAATACGCATTAAAACAAAAAAAAATAGTCTTAGCTAAGATTCTTGCAATAACATCCAAGACAACTTCTACTTGTGTAATAGTAATAAAAATACAGCAGAATATATATTATGTGCTGTTTGTTCTCCCACACGTAAGTAATTTATAAAGTAATCTATTTATATATCCACATGTATGATTTGAAAAACATGCTGCAAATAGTTTGTCATTACTTTTATAGAGGCCTCAGCCCAAATTAATTGTTTTTATTCATTCTTTAAAATTCTTTTAACTTATTTATTTTTTGTGGAAAAGCTGCGAATAATTTAGTATGATTTTAAAATGACACAAGTTTCTTCAAAGTTTTCTTAGACTCTTAATAATAGAGCTTTTAACCCCTACCTGCAATAATAAGAAACTGTTCGCATGGATCTTCTGTTTTTATAATTTTTTTAAATCCTAATGTTCCTTCCGTTATTGTATAAGAAACATGCTTCGATTACATTCTCCTTCCACATTTGATGATATACTTGGTACAAGGAATTTTCTCTCCCTTGATGAAATTTCCGTGGTGATTAGCGAACCGTTTAAAAAAAACTACTGCTGTTAGGATTATAGACACATTTTGTATTATTTAATCTCCAAATGAAAGTTTTTCTATTTTATAATATTCTACGTAAGACCCAATATTAAATTAAAGTATATAAATTAAATATAATATTAAAGTATGTCTAAGGTCAATAAGGGGTGGTGAGATGTCCTGATAAAAAAAAATCTGTTGACGGTATCTGGGGGTCACTGGGGGATAGAAGGGTTGAGGGGGATCTGTACTAAAAGTAAGCTAAGCTGAAATAAGGGAAAAAAGGACAAATTTTTATCTTATTTTGTAAGGGACTGTAAGAGGGGATGGTGTAGGGTCACTTGCAGGCTGTTAAAGAGGGTTATTGGAGTTGTAGGCGGTTTGTTGAAAAAACGAACATCAATAGAAAAGTGACGGGGACAGCCAATACTTTTAAATAATTTTTTATTAATCATAAATATATGAAATATGGAGAAGAGTGTAATGATACGTTTTGAAAGTTTTAAGACAGAACTAACTATTTTTGTAATAGTAATATTTTTGGTAACTGATTCATACTCTAACAACATAAAAAATTGATTAAAAAATTTTTTTTCAAAATAATTACACGGTAAATGTCAACAAACATTTGAAAAATGTTTCTTAGCTCGTTAACATGTATTCTCTATCTCTTTATCTATTACTACCTCCTCCAACTTCATATTTTCGTCACAATTTTTGTTACTCTCAGTTGCATTTGCTATTTCCTTAATTAAAAAAAATATCAAGTGTGTTAAATCACGTATAAGCTACAAATAATTGAACAATAATTAAAATAATTAATTTATTTTAATAATTTTAAATAGATATTAATACATTCTCCTCTATATTAATGTTTTTTATATGTTCCTCTTTCCTCCACTTCTTGTAATTCCCATGTCTAGCGTTTAAAATGCATGTATATATATATATATATATATAATTGTGTATGTGCGTTTGTCTGCAACACAAGTATTGACACACATGTACGCATGCGTGCGCGCACACACCCACATATATATCGACGCAGGTTCCACTAAGATATCGAAAAACCGATTATTTGTTTAAACAAGTTTTTATCATTTAATAAGCTGCTTGGATTTATGTTGTAAGTGTTACAAATACTTCCAATCTTATTACTACTGTTATTTACGAGCTACCGTACGTAATAAGAAGTGGCTATTCTACAACTTATAGTTGCTAAAATAATGAACTTTTTTTTTGGCCGCAGCAATTTAAAGGGCTACAGACTAAAACTAACGATTAACTAAATACGGTCAATGATGTCATGACATGTTAATCGTCGATCTCGAACGAAAAATCATTGCTTTTTTCAAAGTTAGTACAAAACAACGGTATGGTAAGTTAACATTACAATTTGCACATTTATTAGATAAACAACTGATTGATTGACTCTGCGAGTTTAGAAGTAAAATATTATTTTTAGACAAAATGACGGTCAATTAGAAAATAATTTTTTTTTCTCTGCTCCCAAGTGACCAAGAGCAACTTTTTTTTCTTAATCAATAAAAAAATTGCAGCTTTGCCATGAACCTAGTCACAAAGCTGTACGATAAAAATAAGAAAGTTAATTTATTTGTTTCTAACGTTCAAACGTACTTGTTTTTAAAAGGCGTTTTTTAACAATTTGTTTGGCAAAAATCGATGATGTTCAAATTATAGTTGAATATATAACCCCTAAAGAAAATAATCCCATTTAGATTATTATTCTACGATGTCTACAAAACGATTATAGCTTACGAGCAAGGAGACCTTTTTAATAAATAATCTTAGTATACTGACACTTCTCTTCTATTTTTTGCCATCTGAACGTTGTGATAATTATTGGTTAATGAGCTCCTTTCTCTATGTGTTATGTCTATGTATTCTTTTGTTAACCCCCGATAGCTATCACTTGAACTGCTTTTGTAGAAGCAAATCATTAAAAAAAAAGTTTGAGTAGCATAAATTTTCATTTGAGCATGATACCTTAGTAGTAAATATAGATATTTAGAATGATCTTACCTCACACGCGTGTTAAATAAATGTACAAAATAGCTTATTTGTTATATTAACACAGTTAACTGAGCAATCTTGACAATTAAAAGTGATTTAATTTTCAGTTTACAAAATCATTTAAAATATGTACTCTGGTCGTTAGTTGATACTGCACTGTTACTGTAACAACTCGTTATTTAGTTTACCGCGTGCATATCGGGATATAATATTGTAAAGTAGATGATGATTATAGTCAGTAAACTCGTGAGTTGTGTACAATATCGTGAAATGCTGGCCAACAATTGTAGTAAGTTTCTAGTAGGATTGTTATTATATCTATTTAATTGGACTTAACATGGGCCTATTGGAGTCGTCTGATAAATCTGAAAATAAAGAGAAAAATTTTTGAAATTGTAACGAGAAAACGCTATTTATTATGAATTGCGTTTTTCACGGAAATATTACTAGTAGTTTTTATTATTATTATAGTAGAGATTCCAAAAGATAAAAGAAAAAGTTTTGACTGTTTGAAACGTGAAATTAGAAATTATTTGTATGTTCTTATTGCTCATTAAATAAAAAATGTATGAGTGAAAGTAGAAGTATGATTTTTAAGCTCATCCATATGCTATGGTATCTGCGTGCACACATGGTCATGCTCAAGATTTTTTGTGCTTCTTCTGTTATAGAGCAAGTGCTTGTTAATCTAAAAATCTCATATATATAGATAAATACAGACAAGAAAAAGCCGTTTATGCTAGATTATCTTCTTCTTGCTATACGTATATTTAATATGTCAGCTCAAGCAGCCTACACCTCTCGGCCCATCCTGGCATCAGAGCTTCATTTCTAGAGCCCAGTACAACTCGAGTAGATAAATTGTTTTAAATTTTCAATGACACATGTGCAGAAGACACTATCGAAAATATGGCTAATATTCAGTTTAATCATGTGTAATGTTGGTAGACTAAAATTACAAACAAATTCTTTTCCCCTGCACATTCCCTATAGGCATGTTGTTTGAAAGGCACTCGTGCAAAGACGAACGTGCATTTGAAAAGAGGCGAATCACCTGATGCAAGATACTGTGACCTGCAGTACAATGATGATTTATGTACATGCACGCTGGCCTATGCTAACCAGAAATGCAAAACAAAATATTCTTCTACAACCGTAGATACAAAAGTTTAACTGGGAACAGTTAAACTGAAATATTAAAAGCAGATATAATTTTAGATTAACATAAGGCTAAACATAAGGATAGCTTAGAATTAATACATAGAAACAAGAGAAAGCATTATTAAAAGCCAGAATCGTCACAAACAACCAGTACATACTACACCACTAGCAAACAACTACATTACATATCAACTATGCCTCCAATAGGGGTAACAGAGTTCCTGATTCCCTAGGGTACCACGAGACGACTTTTTCTCCAACTACCAGCAGCAGAAGAACATGTTTACTAAAATTTTACCAAAATTCCGTATTATTTTTGTAATATTATGAACATTCAAACTACCGGTAAAACAAATTATGTTAACTCGCGACAGTCAAAGCACAAGTATTCTAACAACTGCTATTCTTATTATCATTATTACGATTATTATTATTACTATTAAAATTATTGTTACTATTATTATTATCATTATTATTATCATTATCATAACTACCACCACTGATATTATAATGATAAGTTATTATGGCAGTAGCAACCGTTTTAACGTTTAAGTAGTAGTATTAATTAATAAATCACCAATCGTTTGTTCACCCGAGCATCAATCGAATTGTTAAGCGATTTTTACTGCTCTTTTTGCAACGAGTTCAGTTAAACAAACGACCGGTGTTTAGCGTTAGTAAATATTAATAATATCTCGTCATAATGTTAAGGTCAAATTATATTAAAATCCTGTCAATTTCGTATGTAAAAGGGAAAGGAAGGGCATGAGCAAGTGAATCTCCTTCCCTTCTCTTACCGCAAAGAGGAGAGTGAATCGAATGTGGGAAGTGCCAATTTCTGAGGATCTAAACTAGAGCAGTTTTAGCCAATGGGATTTTCTACTATTGTCTTTTTTACAAGATTTTCTGCCGGCAAGCTTTCCTCCGTTGTTATCGAACCAGTGCGTAACCGAGGTCCGCTACTCCTTATAAAAAGGCCGGGAGGCATCGGAAAAGCCAGTTAATTTTTGTTTTTCACCCTTGAATGGTCGACTGAATAGTAAGAGTCCACCTCTACTATCACTCAGTCTTCTACGAGCGCGTAGCAAAAACCTCTTTACTTACCTCAGCTCGTACTGGTTCGCCGTGTACTCCAGTTATATTAAAATAAAAGTAAGTGTGAAAGTTATAATTTTTTAGTATTCTTTTCCATTTTTAACCTTTTTTGGACGGGTCTATAACTAAGTTGTTTACGCGCGCACCAATACCCACCATAATATTGGTACCCGAGGATCCTTGAAAATTATTTAAAGTTATTTACGCGTGCACCCATATCCGCCACGATATTGGTACCCGTGGACCCTTGAAAATTGATAAGTTATTTTTCGTGCATGCCACTATCCGACACGGTAGTGGTACTATCGGAGCAAGAACTAACATAATTAAAGTGAAAGTCAGTACTCGCGATGGTATTAATACATCCGAGCCTGATCGCGAGAAAAAAAACCCTTTTCCCGTAACGGTGCTGTCATCGTCGAGATTGCGGACGAGATAACCCTTCGGTACACCGCTCTGGATTAAACCGACTGACTTTAGGCGCACCATGCGCAAGTTAAGTGCATCGAGATATTGCTTGCATAATGATCGCTTCAAGTTGTGTTTAAATAGTCGTAGCCCCTTTGCAAATATCGCGTCGTTAGATAGAACTGTCTCTTTAGCTCCGTGTCTTATGAACGTGCTCAGCGTGTGTCGCAAGTTATTAAGGGAAAGCTTTAACTCGAATAGTACGTTGTGCCGACGTAACACATGCGAGCTGACACAAATATAAACAAACAGCATTTGATGTTTTATTCATCGGGCATTATTGTTTTATAAAAGTATTTATTTTTGATTTCTGAGATTGTCCCCGAAATTTTTCTTAAACGCCGTCGAAAGGTAGGCTACTGTGCTTGTAAAAAAATTGTTTTTTAACATTATGATATAATCATGACATGTTTAAAAAGCTCGTGAAACTACTAAAAAAATGGCGAATGCTGAACGGTATATCATGGGATATTAAATAACTGTATAAACTGTGCTTAAGTGGCCTTTTTGCTGCACCACTACTCACCACCCAAACATGACTTTACACGATTGAACTAGGAGCTCGTTACCCCCACTAATACCTCATGAGGAGCTAGGGGGTGAATAAAGACCCCTGTAGTTTACCTACTTATATTATCAAAAATGTATACTTCACTGCTTGTCAGAATTCTACTTATTACAGAAAAGTATTTTGAATTAGTTGTCAAGTGATACGTGTGTGTATTATTTCATTACATTGAAGTCCACAATCGAACAAGTAAAAGAGTTCATGTATATTTGAGGCTTATTTTGGGTGATCTAGCCCTCGATACACGAGAGTATTGCGAAGCAGGTTGCAAAATAACCAGTCAGTACGTACAATTCAGTGGCTATTATTTAATGAGAAAACTTAAAGGTATCAATTTGCTAGTCAGAGGTAAGGCACGTGCTGCCGTCGTCACTGATTGAGAACATTTTTTTGTGGATAGCATTCGTATGCATTACCAGGCTCTAAGTGGGATAAGCTGTTGCTTACAGCACAAATTTTGTTTTGGGCTTCAGCGTCAGTCAGAGAGTGATTCGAGTACAGTTGTATGTACATATGTGTATACGTGCGGTACGTATTATATAATAGAAATCGACCATAATAATTTTAAATCAGCAGGATTTAATTTTTTAGTATTTTGGGGTACCTATCTATTTTTCAAGCAGTGCTCCCAAAAGATTTCTGTACTTAATCTGGCTAAATGATACGGAAGCTTTTACCCACCATCTATTCGTAAGTTTGTTGCTTGCTTACTTAAGAGGCCTGAATACATGCAACGCATCTTACTTGGCTTGCCCAGCTGTCCCAGCGAGAATCTAACCTGTCACACGTTTTTATTTTGTATGTATTTAGGGAAGGTAAATATTTTATAACTGCTTATAATATCAAGATTTGAAAGGGAGAATAATGTTATAAATTCACAGAAGCAAGGAAATAAATATGTAGATTGAAAAAAGAAAACATGGAAGATTAAGTAAAAATTATTCTCAAAAATAAGATCAAGCCTATAATTGTCACTGACAGAAAAAGTTGCTAATAGTGTTTTACAAAAATACATTCCAAAACATGGTAATATAACTGACAAAATTTCTAATGAATTTCTTATGATTCTTAATAATGATGAGCAGCATGTATGTTAACCTACATCCTAAAATTAACACATACTTTTATATTGTACCTCAATAACAATAGTAATAAATAATCTCTAAGTTTTCTAAAAATACGCTGGCTTCGCACTTTAGTTTGAGTCAAATCAAACGGCAGATGTACACCGTTTACAGACCAACCAATCCGGGTTGTCGAATCACTGAACTACCATAGGCTCTTTATCATTAAGCCTTACGAAGGAGAACTGAAAGTATTACCATTGGTCCTATCATCTATCAAGCTATCATCAATCCTATCGATTATTTTTAGGGCTGTCTGAATATGACCAGTATTTTTGACAGATATCTTACAGTGATTCATCCACTTTAAGTCCATACAAAGCCGGCTAGTATTAAACCAAATCAATCATTCACTGGTAGATGTTGAGAGCAGAGCTGTTTGATATAAGGCTGAGAATCTTGGCCACCACCAATAACCCTGCATCACCCTCTTTACTCTAAACATTCAACCAAGAATTATTTATCCTTTCAGGTCTGTGCTGGACCTACTAAATCTATCTCAGTGGTTTTTTTTGGGGCTATCTAATGCTGCACTACGTCATCAATGAGTCAAGAATTGTAAAAGGGTAAAATGAAAGGAGAACTTTCAATACTTTAAATTTTTATAATTTTAAACATCGAGAAACTGACGCAGGTCATTGATCAAGCTTGAACAGTAGCGTTAAAATCGATGAATAAATCGTCATTTCAGTGACTAATTAGCTTTTTGTTTTAACCCTGGTGCTGATTATTCAAATCCTTTTAAAACTCAAGTAGGTAACATAATATGTATTTGCACATATTGTAAAGCTAAAAAACAGAGACGAGGCTGTAGGACTTTGTTACTTGGGTAGTAAAGTTCCACTTAACTCATTAGAAAATCTTCCTGAATCAATAAGGTGTTTGTTAATGGATAAATATTCTTTATTAAAACATTTATTTGATAATATCAGATGTTATAATACTCATTTCCAAATGACTTTAGTTGAAGGTAAAGAGATCAGAGACGGAAGCTGTAAGCCAACTTTTAATACTAAGGTCAAGTGTACCACTTGATAGACAGCTTACTTCCACGAAAGGACAAACGTCCACAGTGCTGAAAAATTTATTTCATGTCTAAAGCAGAACGAATTTTCATTTAATGAGACAAACGTTCTTAAAGAAACTTTAATGGAATCATGACAAAAAATTATGTATGACTTCAATCCCCTTATACGAACTTTTCAATCCAACAGAGAACTTGCATATTCTCAGATTTAATTTTTTTCAATAGCTGGAAATTCTCTGAGTAAACTTGCCAGACAGTTCTATTTTTGAGTTTCAAATACATCAACAAACAAACAGATCGTGCTACTTGTTCAGTTGGAAACGTGGACGTAATTAAAAACTATGTTCCTCGAAAGGATTTGAGAATTTTTTTTTAATTTTCAGATTCACGCGCAGTATCCTTCATCCATAAAATAAGATACCCACCATACAAATTGTCAGAGTTTATATTAATAATCCAAGAACAACGACGTTGACTGTATTTTTTAAAGTTTGTGAAATGTATGATTTTGCTAAAACTCTTTTGTATTCCGAAGATGCCACCTATTACCAATGCGACATTAATAAATTCTAGAGAAGATAACAAGGAAAAGATGTTTTGGACTGGCCAACAGTACAAAAAGATTCAGCCATAGGTAGGGTTAATACAATTCATCTCACCTGAAGGACTTCCGTCTTCGAATGTTACAGTAATATTTCCGAGGCTCAACTTTATTTCAGTACTTAAAAACCATTACTAGTACTACTAATCCTTTTCTTTCTAAGCTGCCAGACAAGCACTTTGTTTATTGGAAAAAAATAATCACTGAAAAAAAACTCACTGATCTCATTTTATCCAAAAATTAATCTCAACTTCATGACCCATTCGCAATCATCTTAGTTTTTTGTGAGACATCATAACCTCAAATCTTGTGAGATATGTGTCAACAATTATGCAAAGATATTCCTTATTCTCAACAAATTAAGCTTAACGATTTTGAATTAAAATCCTCTAAAGGAATCTTTAACAGAGGTTTCATTGAAATTGAAAACAAAATTATCTCTCTTTCAGAAAAAAATTTGGCCAAATTGGGGCTTAATTTACTAGTTGAAGATGAACTCTGTATTAAAAATCCTTTTGAGTATTTCATTAAACGTAGTAATGGTTGCAGCTATTAAAACAATTTTGTGGAGCAAAATCTTTCAAAGCTGTTTCTAAATTTACGACAAGCTTTTGATTGTAATTGATAGTGTCTTGAAAAATAGTATAAGCATCTTCTTCCTGGATGTTCTTGGCGGTACTGATAAATCAGTTTTAATTTATTTATTGTTGGTAATAGCACAATCTACTTAAAAACTTTCCCATGCTGTTGCATCTTCTCGCATTTCTGCCACTCTCTTAAGTGGAGATAGAAGAGCTTACATTATTTTTATGGTCTAACTATGTGTTTTTTCTGAGAAAGATTACACGTCCTGATAAATGAAAATGGCCCTCTTAGAAAATTCTTAAAGATACAATGTTTATCGCATGCAATAAATGAATAATGAGCCACATAGCTCATATTATAGGGATTAATGAAACATTACAAAACTTGAGATCAAACCAGAAATTAATGGGTTGTACAACATTTATTTTGACAAGTCATTTTAGACAGACGTTACCAGAAATTCTGAAAGGAACTAGAGCTGATGTCATTCGTACCTGTTTAAAATCATAATTTCTACGGCATTATGTAGAGTCTCTCCAGTTACTATATGAGAGCACATTGCCGTGGAGAAAGCACAGAATTTTCAACATAGCTGATAAGAAATGGCAAAGGTGCGATAGAGAACAAAAGTAGTTTTATAACCATAGGTCCATCAGTGAGAAAACTAAAGTTTACTGTAACATTGTAAAAGAATAAATTGTACCAATGGTTTTATGAGAAATCTATGGTTTTATTGAGAAATTTTACGGCAGAGAAGATTAAAACCAATACTTTTCAGAAATTTTCAGCTGATTCTCAAAAGTACCTCTGTATTGATTTAGTCATAACGACTGAAGATGTTGTTTAATATCTTTGGGAACTTTTAAATTTCCTAACTCCATCAGGATTTCCACCCCATAAGATGTGTTTCTAAGTTAGAATTCCGATTATACTACTACAATATCCTTAACCTCTGAGCTGTGTAATGGGACCAGAGTTTAAACTAAAACTTTGTGAAATGATGTTATAAAAACTACTATTTTAACAATTCCTTTATCAAAACAAATAGCTCTTACTTCTCAAATTTTAATGATACCAACTACTTTTTTTTTTTAGTTCGAGCGTTTACAGTTTCCTGTCAAAGTATATTTTGCCATGGCAATTAAGAAGCTGCAAGGATGGACAGCTTTCCACTGAGATAATTGTATGTCAGGCTGTCGAGAAATAGTGATCTACATCATCAGATATCTTCGATTCCTTCTGGAAGTAAAACAAAAAAGTTATGCATAAAGAAATCTTATGATGAGAAAAATAAATGAAAATTATATTTCTTATCATTTTTGATGTTTTACAGGTTTAACAAATAACCCTCTTTATATATGATAGCGTGAGAAAGTGCAAATAAATGGCTTTTATAAGGACCAACAACTATTTTATATCGTATCGAAAGAAGGGTACTTTAGCATCATTATGTTATTTTCACTTTTTCAATCAGAACTATCCAGATTCCAAACAAACATTTTTTTAATAAGAATTTTTTTATTTAGACAAGTGTTCAGAGTAGATGCAAAATTTTTAACTAGAAACGTTCAACATTACGTGTTAACACACTACGCTGTTTCACTCAGTTAATCTCGAGCAAAGCCGAGATGGGGGCAACTAGTTTACAAATAGTTGATTGCTACGAATTAATATCATCAAGTTCAAACTATTTAGTACCTAGTACTTTCACATACGTCCCTGCAGACCTGTTTCATTACACCTTTGTTGACAGAATTATGTAAAATTTTTAATAATCGTTTTTAATTACATTGTGAATCCTAAAATCTCTCAAATAACATTTATTTTAAGTTGAATATCATTTTTTTACATTACTTGTAATAATTACTAAAATCCGTGCTGCAAACAAAGTAAGACTCACATCTAAAGCTTAATGAAAATATAAGTCGTTTCACCAAGGAAAAATTTTTTTTTTACTACATTTAGGGCTTGTCACTGGTGTTCGAACAGAAACAAGCTTTGTCCCGTCTTCCCACAGCATTATTAGTTCTCCCCACGAGTGGTATTATAAGCTGATGGGAGCATAGTGCATTACAGTGTGACTAAAATCTTTTTCTAGTTATCAGTTAAAAAAAAATCATGACAATTAACTGAAATTTTCACTTGATATTTTGTTAGAATACATAACGATATTATAAAACTATTAATATTGGTCCAAAATAGCTCAAAAAATACATTTTTTTTTTCAATGTTATAACCAAGGGATTCTTCTTCGTTCAAAAATTAATAGGCAAACGTCTATGATGCGTAAAACAATATATTTGTTTGGATACACAATCAAGAAACTGTTTTCAGTTTGATCTATTCTTTATATACTTTGGGCGTTTTCCATAATTTCTGAACGTTTGTTGCGTCCTTGATAGGAAAAATCGGATTCGCCACATAGATGCCATTTAAGATAACCTTACATTACGTTACCTTTTAGATCATACATATAATTTCAAACATTACTGTCAGAGTTAACGTTATACTAGAAAATAATTATTAACCCTTGATTTTACTCCTTAATCATATACATGCATCGGATATATATGCAAGAATTGACTCAGTGTTTAAATGCCTATCGCTGTAAACACAACGTATAAAATTCAGTTGGACTTGCCAGAGTAGTTGAATGAACTAATTCAAGAGTGAATTCGTCATTTTTACCATTCTTACTCAATTATTGTTCGTTAATTTAAGTAGACTTCTTCTCAGAGTAAATACAATTTACAAGTGCCATGAGTTCTTACACTTTTTAATTAAAGTTAAATTATGTAAAAATAAATAAATACATATAAAATGATAAGATAAACAAAATGGTAAATAATATAAAAATAATTAGAAAATCAAATCAAAACATTAAAAAATGAAATGAAATGAAAAAAAAGCAAAAAAGAAAATGAAATAAAAATAAAGGAAATGAAAAAAAAATTTTTTAAAGAAATGAAAAAATAATTAAATTAAAAAAAAAGTTGAATAAAGGAAGTTACAAAAAAATGGAAAAAAATAAAAAAACAAACCAGGGGGTAGAAATGGGTCATGGAACCCATGGTAAAAACAAAGTTCTTCAAACATGAAACGAGTGCTAAAAACTAATTAACCATGAGATGTGTGTCAAAAAACATCATAAAATAGAGTAACACGATTTCTCAGGTAACGAGGGGGTCGCGAGACCCATAAAAAAAACGAAGCTCTTTAAAAATATGCAGTTCAGTAAGACTTAATTGTGGAAAACGAATGAAGAATTAAAAAAATTAGTTCAGTACTCCCGATGGTTAAGCTTCGTAAGTACGTCGTGCATAAATACAGTACTTACGAAGTTTAACCATCGTGAGTACTAAACTGATTTTTTTTTTTTTTTTTTTTTTTTTTTAATCGTTTTTCAAGTTTTAGTTTTACTGAACTACATAAATCCAGTACTTATTCTTATAGAGCTTCATTCTAACTATAAGTCTCGTGACCTCCTTGTTACCTAAGAAATTGTGTTTCTTTATTTTATGATGTTTTCCGACACACATCTTGGTTTGTTTCTTTTATTTTTTTTAATTTTTCTTAAGTTCCTTTATTTCATTTCTTTCCTATTCCATTATATTTTTTCATGTCTTTTTTAATTTCATTTCGTTTTTTTTTTCATTTTTCATTTTATTACTTTTTTAAAAAATTTATTTCTTCTCTTCCATTTCATTTCTTTTTAAAAAATTTTTTTTTAATTTATTTTTTTTTTTTTATTCTATTTATTTTTTTAAATTCTATTTCTTCTTTTTTCATTTCATTTCTTTCTTCCTGTTTTATTCATTGCATTTCATTTTTTTTTTTTTTTTTTTTATTCTCTTTTTTTTAGTTTTTTTTCTTAATCAGTTTTTAAATATTATTTTCCATTTTATTTGTCTTTTTATTTTGAATTTATGTTTTTTTTTTTAATTTTGTTTGATTTTTTTATTTTTATTCTATTTTTTTATTTTACTTTTATTTTTAATTGTTTATCATTGCATTTCGTTTGGTTCGTCAATTGCTTTGACTTTTTTAATTTTGATTTTGATGGTCTTGAACCCATTTCAACTGAATTTATTTACAACTAAAATTACCTTCCAGACAGTCCACTGTATCACCACCAACACCTTCAAAGTCATAGCACTCATTTAATTTCGAAATATTTAGATAAAAAAAAGTCAAAACGTGAAACTAAAAAATTACAACTGAAAGAAAAGTTGTAACTGTTTGTGAAAGTTGTAAAAGTTGCCACTAGAAGACAGAAAGGTCACAACTTTCAGTTGCAACTGTTCTTTCAGTTGCAACTTTCAGTTTGAAGTTTTCGCTTTTTTTTTAGCTTAATATTTCGAAATTAAATTAATGCTGTGGCTTTAAAATCCTTGGTAGTAATACAGTAGACTGCCTAGAAAGTAATTTTAGTAGTAAAAAAAATTGTTAAGGTTAGCTAGGGCCTAGAAAACGAAAATTGAAAAAAATACTTTTAGAAAATCATTTTAACAACTAAAATGAACATTCAAACCGTCCACTATGTATATATCTCTACATACGACTATAAAGCCATGGCATTACCAAAAATTCAAAATTTTTGGGAGGAAAAACAGCTGAAACTCTAAACGCCTGTACCACCGTAAGTAATAGATAAATAAAACCAGTGGACAGTGGGTGTTCGGGCACCCAAGAATAAAGTTATATTTCTATAACATTCTGTGGCAAACAATATGTGAATGGAAATACCGAGAAAAATACCTTGTATGTAACGATATTTTAAATGACCCTATGCGAAGTATCGCCGGTGGTAGAGTTGTAAGTATGATATTTGGTAACTGGGTGTGGCTTCAATAAATATTGTAATATCAAATAAATGAACAATTAATAACAATATTGTATGAAGATAATATTAGTTTAGATTAAAGCCATGGCACGACATGCTAGCAGGCTGGCCAGTACAAAACTGTGTGTCTTCATCTTCAATAGGGTAGTATTACATCATAACATGGCAGTGAACGTCACTGCAGGACGTTCATCACACATAGGTTTTTTGATAGATAGCATTGAAACGTGCATTTGTTATAGCATAAAAAATACCCACAAAAATTTTCAGATTGTTAAAAAGTACCAATTTTTAAATGTTTAATTTGAAAAAACCTCAATTTATTATTTAACCTCATAAAAGGATCACGTGAAACTGCATTTATAAGGAAATAAGGAAATGATCTGTAGAAAACTCCCAATGTTCTGCATAATAGATTACTATTGTATAAACCTGTAAAAGTTTGGAATTAATTTACAAGTGGTTTTTTTAATAAAATAAGAAAGAAAGGGTCAAGTATTCGTAAAAGCGCATACATAGGTATATCCATATGGAAAAAATAATTGCCAGCGTTGCTAGATATTTGCGTCCCCCTATCTTTCTAAGCTTTCCCTCCACTAATTGTGATGAACGTTTTTAACACAAAAAAATCACCTTAGTTTCAAATACAAAAACGATGAAAGAATAAAACGCAATAAAAATTAAATACTGTATTCATAGAACCTTGTATAAATAAACCATTGATGAAAAAACGATAAAAAAAATGTAAGACTGTTGAAAAAAAGTTAAAAAACTATTTTAAAAATGAGAAATTGTAAAAATAATCATTTACTAATTTATTTGAAATTTAACAAACTACTGAAAATTTGAAGAATATTAATTAATGTATCAAAAAGCTGCTGCTAAAAAAAATATTGTGTTCGAGATTGAAAAAGAATCGTTCAATTGAAAAAAAAAAAAATAGGTAATTAAATAAATAATTTAATAATTAATATAACATATTATCTAATAATCAATTGCAGGAGGAGGTAGAGGGTTTAAATCTCTTGGAAAATGTTTTTTTTTTTTTTTTGTTTTTTTTTTAATTGTAGAAGCAGAAAAATTATAGTTAAATAAAAATTATTGTGGGGAAAAAAATTATAATTAAATGAAACACTAATTGCTTGGTATGTTTTCTTTGATGGTGTAGTGTGAAGGGAAATGGCGGGGCAAGTCAAAACGAGTGATAAGAGGAGGTGTGCAGGAGACTAGCGCAGCACGGTTGGAAGAGACAAGTTGAGGGGAAGTGTGTAGGAAACTGATGGGGAGGGTGACTGGGTAAAGTGGGAAATAAAATGAATTAGGAGCAAGAGACTTCTAATAAGTGACTTGCGTTTCAGGAAATCTGTAGTTTTTTACATTCCAACCCCCTAAGCAAGTGACATAAAGAACTCCGTTTTAAAAATGAGCATAATTAGAATAATTAAAAATTGGTATCATTATTGTTTAAAGGACTAAATACTTTCTTAAACATATTAACTTATCTTAATAATTTTGATTCTACTCGTTGTTTCTACTGATACTATGAATAAATAAAGATGCAAATGAAATTTTTACACTTATCAAAATATCCTTGGCATGATTGTTTACTAGGTACCTGAAAAGGATTAATTATTTATAATTTTAGTACTCTGAAAAGGCCACCAACTGTAACAATGATTTTTCAAAGAGTACACGGAGGGAATATTCATGCGTATTTCTCAAGAAGCATGTGCGAAAAATCTACGATAAGAGGATGGCAGCGTTAAAGGCATCAAGCTATAAGCTTTCGTATCGATTCAATCTCTGCTTTGTTCGTAAGGACTGTAACCATGGATTACGGTCATGAAACTGTTGGTACGTTTTCATGTTAGCTACAACCTATATCCATAGTGTACAGTGTCCTGAATGCATGGACTGTAGCCGAGGATAAAGCACAAGAGCCGGCATGATACACTCATATGTAATATACAGCCTTGGAAACTGCAACCGTGAAAACTTGAAGCTGCAACCGGGGAAAGATCCTTTAGAGGCATTTGTTTTTTTTTCCATCACCCTCTTGCGTTTCGTCGCTGCTCTCACTGTGTCTGTATATATGTATATATAAATATGTATGTATATACAGACACAGTGGAAGCAGAGACAAAATGCAAGAGGGTGATGGAAAAAAACCAATGTATATATATATATACAAAATATATATATATATTTATGTATAATATGCATGACTTTTCCTTCCGTGCATTTTCAAATATATAGTTTACTTGGATAGAAAAAATTCTGATTACGTGATATATGTCATTTATAAATAATTAATTTTATGGTCTGAATTCTGTTGTACCCTCAGCAGTGAATATCTTTTGAATAATTAAAAAAGTTTTTA